>NC_059138.1:69301566-69605831 GCF_020740605.2 Lemur catta
GCACAGTAAACACTGATCAGTGTAAAATCATCCAAAAGCTAAAGTTCAAAGGCCAGATACCATAATGACTCAAGAGAGAAAACAAAGCAACAAAGTTCAACTCAACAGGATAAACAGAAATCTGCCCCACCTATCAATTCTTTCAATAAATGTGAATGGCTTGAACTGACCATTAAAGAGACATAGGCTGGCTGAATGGATAAATATACACAAGCCAAGTATCTGCTGTCTTCAGGAAACACATCTAACCCATAAGGATTCATTCAGACTCAAAGTGAAGGGATGGAAAACAATATTCCATGCAAATGGAAGCCAAAAGAAAACTGATGTAGCAGTTCTGGTTTCAGATAACTTAGTCTTCAAATCAACTAAAGTAATGAAAGGCAAAGATGGTCACTATATAATGGTGAAGGGTACAATTCAACAAGAAGACATAACAATTCTCAATATTTATGCTCCTAACACACCCAAATTCATAAAGCAAATCCTACTTGATCTAAACAAAATGATAAACAGCAGTACCGTAATAGTTGGGGACTTCAAATGACATCAGATTTACCTTCCAAATATATTCAAAATGAATCTACATCATACCACCCCATGCCACACCCTGACCCCTTTCCTGCCTCCACCCCTGCCCCTCTTGGTCTATAATTCAGCAGCCAGAGTGACCGTGTCACTCTCTGCTTAAAATCTTCTAATAGCTTCTCACCTGACTTAAAGTAAATGTCAAGGCTCTACATGATCTGGCCCCAGTTGTCTCTGACCTCTCTGCTTCCCTCCCTTTCCTGTCTGGCTCCAGCCACACCAGGCTCCTTGTTTGTCCTTAATCTCCAGGGGCACCTCCAGCACCTTTGCACTCGCTGTTCCCTCTGCCCGCAATGCTTTTCCCTGAGGTATTTGTATGGTCGATTCCTTTACTCCCTTCAAGTCTTCTTAGCAAAGCTATGGTAGGTTCCTAGACCTGCTGTAACAAACTGCCACAAGCTGAGCAGCTCGAACAACAGAAATGTATTGTTTCACAATTCTAAAGTCTGAAATCAAGGTATTGGCTGGGTCAGTGTCTTTTGAAGGCTGCAAGGGAAGGATCTGCTCCAGGTTTTTCTTTCTCCCCTTGGCTTGTGGGTGGCTGCCTTCATGTTCTCAGGGTGTTCTCCCTGTGTGTGTCTGTCTCCAGTACTGCCTCGTAGAATACCAGTCATATTGGATTAGGGCCCACCCTAATAACTTCATTTTAACTTGATTACATCTGTAATGACCCTGTCTTTTAAAAAAAAAAAAAACAATGTCATATTCTAAGGTACTGGCGGTTAGGACTTTAAATATTCATTTGGGGGGTACACTTCATCCTGTAACAAAGACTTTCCCTGGTCACCCTATTTAAAATTTCACCCATCCTGCCCGGCACTCCCTAACCCCCTTCTTTGCCTTAGCTTTGTTCTCTTCAAGAAAAACCATCTAATTAATGGGCTATTTTACCTATTTGCCTTGTTTATGGTCTACCTCTTCCATGGATCAAAGCTCCATGAAGAAAGGGCTCTTTGTTTCATTGATGGCTGTTGTCCCATCACCTGGAACAGTATCTGCACATAGATGATCAGCATGTGTGTATAAGATGAAGTTGATGAAGTCTGTTGCAGACTAACATTAGCTCACTAACAGTCCGCGACAGAGAGACGGGAGGAGGAGTTAGTTATTGGTTGATTTAAGGAAGAAAAAGACCGTGCAATTGTAACAGACATCAGGCCCAGGGTGAGCTGGCTTTGCTCCTGGCCCCTCCTGCTTTTCTGCCTTACAAAGGGGACTTTATCTCAACCCAGGGCTCAGAGTGCAGGTTCAGCTGTGTGTGCTTGCAGACCGGATTCTAAATGAAACTGGAGACTCCCCCAGCCACAGAGGACAAGAGCACGGGGAGCAGCCTGGCCTTCTCAGGCGCTTGTCTGAAGTGGTGATGCTTCCATGTTGCTGAAGAGAAGCCCGAAGCTTATGAGGGAGCTGCTGCTTGGGGCTTCCCAGGCTGAAGTCCGAGCAGAGAGGCAATAGGGAGAGGAAGGGCTTGGGGCCATGGAAGAGCACTGCACAGAGAGCTCCACTGAGCCCTCAGAGAAGTTGTGGGCCGGGGTCAGAAGATGCGAACAGGCCCGGGGTCTAATCAGACTGTTAATAATAACATCGATGCCAACATTAGTATTCCCCCAACTTGGCAGGCTACATGCAGACATCTTTGTTCAGCTAAATCGGCCACCATCTGGGGAGCCATTGCCTATCTGGCATTGCGCAGGCACAGGGGATTCCTAAAGAAAATCTCTCATTTGTATCTCGCTTTAGCACATACAAAGGACACTCACGTGCATTGTCCATTTCCTTCTCCCAAGTGCCCTGCGACAGAGAGGTTACTATGATCTTGCTGGAAAAGAAGGGGAATGAGGATAAGAGAAATTAAGTAACTTGCCACAGCCGTGTTTATGCAATGGTTGAGTAAAAATCTGGTGGTGAATCTTCTGGCATGTACCCTGTATTAATAATAATAACCAATTATCATTGTGTAGTGGGCACCCCAGACATTGTATTAAGCACTTGACACACTATTTTTCACTCAACCTTGTGAGGTAGGTAGCATTTTAATTCCCATTTTATGAAATGCAGAAACAGCAGCCAAGAACAAGGTAGGAACTTTCTCACCAGTTCTCCCCATCTTGATAACAGAAGGCGGTTCCCCCAAAGAGTAACAGGTGGGACCTGCTGTAGGAATGCAGATGAGGGATGGGGGGCCCAGTGTCAGATGGGGTGGTCCAGGGAGGCCTTGGAATGGACTGGTTCTGTTTTGTAGGTAGGGAAGGAGCTCTGAGCGTGACATGTTGAGTGGGACAAGAAGGGCCTGGCGGACGGGGCAGGCTGGTGCCAGACTTTGGGGAGCCAGGAACACAGCGGGGAGCCAAGCAGACCCAACACCTACTGTCGGGTGGCAGTAGCTGGCTTGGCACTTGGAAGCAGGCCCTTACGTGTTGATTCCAGGGGATTTTCTGGTTCTTTATTGCAGGCGTTCATTCCTGGTAGGACTGTGGAGTCAGCATTGGACGCAGGACAGGGAAGGGGCGAGGTGTTCCTTTCTGGCATCTTCCCATGGCCTTTTCCCTTCCAGCTTCTGAGGCCTAGCCCAGGTCAACTGAATACAAAGGAGCATGAACAGTTCTGATTTCCTACATTAGTCAAGTGGCTTAAAAAAAAGCCACCAAAAAACTACTGAGTTCTAGCAAGCACAGATCTGTACCAGCTTTCTTACCAGCCATGGGCTGGAAGGATCTTCGAGGCGTCTGAGCACAGCTCTCCTCTGATCACTGGATTGCCCTTGAGACCATCGCTTCTTGCACATCGCTGGTGGGGAAGAGCTCGTTATGCCTAAGGCAGTTCTGCTGGCCTGGGCTCCTGCATTCAGGACCAACACACACACACACACACACACCCCCACATACACACACACACAAAGAGCTGTATGTTCATCCTCATCAGTCTGACTTTAACACCTTGAAATTAGCAAGTAAGTCTCACACTTACTTAGCAAGTGATTGGTGCATGTGATTTTCAACAGGCATTTCAGTTAGTAGGAATCAATTTATCACCACATTTAGAATATCAGTTTCAAGGGGAGATTTCTTGGGGGCATCTGCATGATCTCTTTGGCCTTAGACAGGTAAGAAGAGACCAGAATGTGAAGAATCTGTATGCAATTGAAGTTTAGTTCTACAGCCTAGGAGTACTGTTGAAGGATGTTGAGCTGGGGAGAAACATGACATTTGTGTTTTAGGAACAAAACATTTTTTTGATTGCAGCGTGGATATTATATTGGGGAAAGACTATGTCAAAGGTCACTGTAATGGTCGAGGTGATGGACAAGTAGGACCTGGTCGCATGCAGAGGGAGCGGGACAAATGGCAGCGGGTGGAGAACTTCATGAGCAAAGGGCTGGCAGAGCCAGGAGTCAAGACAGTTTGCACAGGCTGGACTTGGTCGGAGGGTGACACCACTCAGCCCTGAGGCTCTCCCTGAGGAAGGGACTGTAGAGTTGGGGGACACCAGAGTCACTGTTTCTGAACTCGGGAAAGATCTTGCCACAGCCTCAAGTCTCTCAGACAGGCTAATTGCTTCTGAGACCTCAATCTCTCTGCTTCATTATTTGTGTGTGTTTGATTGTTTGCGTGGCTTTTTGGTCAGGACTCCCAGAACAGGGTGACCATTGCAGGGATTTTCTCAGATCATGATTATTTTCACTCAAGTTCTAACTAGAAATGTCAGACTCTATCCACGCACAGACAACTTGGGAACCTCCAAGTGTCTCTGAGCACGAAAGGGGCCTTCCAGAGAGCAGGCTCACAGTCACTTCCTATGGCAGCATCTCAGGACAGCCAGCCTCCAAGGCCAGACCGCTGCGCAGGGTCTTCCTGGGAGAAGAAAATTTCAATCAGGAGTGCTTGGCGTTTCCACCCTCCCACTTCCATGCTGACACCTGGGAGTGCAGGAGACTCCCAGAACTGGGGGAATCCACAATGGGGAACTTGTTCTCCTCCTAGGGGAAAATTTCCAGGCAGTAACAGGAATATTTTACTAAAGAACATTAACAAATCTAAAGCTTTAGGAATCTCATTTGTTTAGTAGTGAGTGAAAAGCAAATACACAAGTTGCTCCTGGGGAATCGGAAGACCTCAGACCAAGAATGGGACCCACATGGAGCCTCATGCCCTGGAGTCAGATTCTGCAGCTGGAGCACCCGGGCTAGGAGCAGAGTCTCATTTTAAGGTTTGCTAATTTGAGCAAGAACAGGTTTCTAAGATCACTTGAGCCTTATTCAACCGTCTTTCCCACTTGTAATTGAAGAAAATCCATCATATCCTTAGCAGTGGGCATTTCCCTTTCCTCTCCTGTCCCCTTCCAAACCTGGAGCCCAGGGCTTACCGTCTCCCTTCATCTCCTGCATTGCTCCAGATTCCAGGAGGACCCTGTGAGGTCAGCCTCCGTTAAGTGATCTGGGGACCAGCACAAAAGCAGTAAAGTTCAGCGGTCCTCCTCTCTCTCTGCTCCCGGCTGCTGTCTCAGAGGCAATGTCCTGGCATTCTATTTTTCTCATTTCTCGTCTCACAGAAGTGCCATGTCCTGGTGATCAAGAGCCCAAGAAAATTGTCTTTAGGTCTTCTTTACTATTCCATACATAAAGACAAGATTTTTCCATGGATGTGTGACAACGGTGGCTTCATCCTTACTATACAGAGATGATGCTGCTGCCCACACATGGACAGAGGGAAGGAGCAATTTATCAAGAAAGGAGTTCCCTGGGAGACAGCATTAGTCAGCTGAGGCTAAATTCTGCTGAGTAACAAACCACTCCCACACCTTAGTAGCTTCTAGCGATGACATTTCTCATTCCAGTTACATGTCCTTCACAAGATGGAGCTCTGCTCTGTGTTGCCTTTGTTCCCAGACCCAGGCTGACAGACGCCTGTACCTGGGGCAGTGAAGGTCTCCTAGCAGGGCAGACATGGCAGGCACAGGCTACCTCGTAAAGCTTCCGCATACAAGCCTCAGAGGTCATGTCTCCCCATTTTTCATCGGACAAAGCGAGGCACTTGGCTGCTCCAGAGTTCAACATGGTGAGACATAGAATCCTCCTGCAAGGAGGGGATACCACATGCCAAAAGCCAAGCTTCCCCTTGATGGGCAGGATGCACAAGTCTCCCGTTTATACAGAGACAGAGAAGATTCTGAACACGAATACAGTCTACGCTAGTGTATGTATAGCCAGTCTTCCCACTGCCCCAGAACGCCCTTACTGCCCATTTGCCCCTCCATCCACCCACCGCTCTTCTGCTATCAGGACCTCTGTTCTGGGCCCAGGGTATCACCACCGGGCTTGGAGCTCATGTCTCCCCATTTTTCATTGGACAAAGCAAGTACCTGGCCACTCAATATGGTAGCCCCACTCAAGTGGGGTAAGGCGATGACCATGGCTGTCAGGTTACCCAAATCTCAGCCTGTGAGAACAACTGATGCAGTTGCCAACATACAGTGTTAGGTTCTCCAATAACCCAACAGCAGGATAAGTGATTTTGGCCTCCAGGGGCTGCCTGCGAACCTCTTCACCTCCTTGCAGCTCCGTCAGTGAACAAATGACTTCTGAGTTCCAAACACCTGATCATCAAATGCTACCAGTACACCGGCAATATTTAGCCCACAAACGTCACAGAGAAAGCAAGAAACTATGAGGCATCAAAAGTATCTTTAACAGAGTTTATATTTGGAAAAGCAGTTTAAAAAAAACACTTGAAAATAAGGTAATGGTTACTTATATAAGTTTTAACCTTATATTGCTTGGCCATTTTTACATATAAATTATTGCTTACTAGCTTCGATAAATACACAGCACAGTCCTATATACAGAGGCAGAAAGCATGAAATATGGGAAAGGAAACACTGTTAATGGCAATTCTGGTAATTCAACAAATGTTTCATATTTACCAGCTCTTATAATGGTGGAAAACTACGAAGTGTAGTCCCTGAGAAGTTAGGTAGACACCCTGATTGCGGGTTTTCTATCTTCTAATTGATAACGCAAGCTGACAGTATCACAGCAGGCCTAATTAATAATACATTGAAAGGCAAGATTCCTTGCTTCAGGTCATTGATTTCATCCCAATATTTAATAACCGTGTAATACGAATACAATAAATAGACTATGCAAATAAATATTACTCTGCTAAAAAAAGTTTAGTATATACAGCTTTGCTTTATACAGTAGTACATTTTCATCTCACTTTTTGGCAATTTTTAAAAATGTTTTTCACCCCTACCAGTTTTAAGCAAAACTGGCCCACTCACTAAGAAGCAGGCTGAAATTTTAAGGACATGTCTCTGAAACATTTAAAAGAGATCCCGTGTTGGACAGCTGCAATGGACCTGGATCTTCCCCATTTTAATGGTTTTTGCCCAGTTTCTGAGAAGCTTGGAGTGGCTGTGCCATTCAGGAACACTCAGTCCCAGATGTGTGGTGTTCGCGCTGGCTAGGACAGAACTGCAGGGCTGCGAGCCGGGCAGCAGGGAAAGCCCAGCTTCAGGGATCTGAAGTTGCCACCAGCACCCTCTCATTCATGCTACTGTTCCTCCCCCACTCAGAGGCGAGTGTGCATTCATGCAACATCCTAACTGCAGGCTGGGAGGTGTGGGCATTTACTTCATCTTCGTGTGCTTCTAAATTCAATGTATGCTCTGCACTACCTGCTTGTGGGTATTGGTCTAGGAAAATGAGTTTATTCTAAACATAATTAAGCCTACTGAAAAAAGTGAATGCGGGTCACAGGTCATAATATTTATCACTACAACCATTTGGCAATTATACAGATTATGACAAAGACTGAATTTAAAACACTGTAGTCTATAGAACATCTGCAAATGTGTATGCAAAAATTAAAAAAAAAAATGGAAAGGTTGTGATTTTGCCTACGGGAGCCTGCATTCCTCTGTCCTGTGCTAACTCCAAAGCAGGGCTGGTTTGCTGGAATGCTGACGCAGCCACAGGCCTGCGGGACTGAGAGTTGTGCTCTGACAAAGAGGACCCACTTACAAGTGACTGCATCACCTGCTGTGGAAGGTGGCAGATTACACAAGATTTTCAGAGTGAATGGAAATTCCATACAACCATAAAAACCCCAAAGAGAGCTAGAAAAGAGCTTAGACGTCTTCCAGTCCACCCTTCTAGCCTGAATAAAACCTATTCTCGGTGGCCGTGGTGAATAGCCCAGACAGGAAACATGGCCCATTCACGTGAGTCCCGCCGTGGCCTGTTCACTGTTGGACAGCTCAGAGTGGTTAGAAAGAATTCTTGTTGAGCAAAATCTGGTTCTCACAATTTTGCCTTCAATTCTGTAATTCCAGATTTAAGATTCCTCAAAGCTTCTGAAGTTTCTGAGAGTTGCTGCCTGGGAAATCTCTGGAGATGAGTTATTAAATTTCAGAAAGATTTAGAGATTTTCAGAATTTCAGAAAGATTCAGAAGACAGGGATGGAAAAGCAAATCTAAACAAAATCCTCCCTTCTCTTTGCTACCCTGAGGGCAACGTGATCATGGCGGGACGACATGGTGGGCAAGCACCACTCTCTCCCCAGCCTATTTCCCCAGGGCCATGCAAGATACTCTGAATGCACCACACAAAATGTGTTTGAACAGCTTCATTTGGCCAAGCACACATATCTGACTTGGGGTCTAAGCAGCATGCACTATGCTGAAATAGTTCTTTGCAAATCAGTCCCCTAAAAGCAATGCTTGCCTTGGAGCAATGTAGAGCTAATGTAAATAAAAATTTAAATTCCAAAACATAGAGACAATGTCAAAATGGCCTTACATGATTAGACTGCCCAAACCCTAGTTCCTAGAATAGGAAAAAGATGTGCTGTAAGCCCATGCCATCCTCAGGGACTGCCAAGGGGAGGGCTTTAGAGTGTTTGCTCAGCCGTGAGGGATGTCTGTACCCCCCGGTTCTGATGGCTCTGGTCTCCCCTTCAGTGGGTCTCATTCCAATACCAACAGCATGAAGCATCTCTCTGAGAGACCATCCCTGGATGGTGCCTTTCTATAAACCCTGTACATTTCCAGGAATGAAGTTTTACATGCTGGGCGAGCCTGAGTCTCCGTGGAAGAACTTCCAAACATTTCCTCTGCATGGTTCCTTCCAGCAATATCTCAAGCTCAGCGTGGTTCCTGAGCCCAGGAAACAGCACTGCCATAAAGACGTCAGAAAGCACTGGGCCCGCCTCGTAATGAGGATGAACGAGGTGCTGATGCGACAAAAAGGACAAAAAGGAAGCAGGGCCGATGGGGCCCCTCAGAGAGGACAGGCAGGGATGGCGAGAAAAACACCAAGCCTCCGCGTCTGGACAGCGGACGGGCTGAAGGCAGGAGGCAGCCCTTGCGTGGTGGCAAAGCAGCAAGTACCTACCGGGCAGGGGTAGAGTCATTATTTTAACCCCCAGGCTCTGAGTCTGTGTGAAGGTTGCGGGAACTCCTCCAATCAGTCCTTGAGAACAGCAAGAAGTCTTATTTGCTGTTGGAGCCCCAACTGGTAAAAATGGGAATAAAAAAAGGACTCAGAAGACTCTGAGATTTTGAAATTTAACAAAGGGCAAATTACAGAAAGGCTCCCTGCTTTGGCTGGTATGTGGACCACAGGACTTCTAAGGCTCCAGTATCAATTAAACATTTGGGTATTCCTGGGCGCTTTTCATTTGCTGAAAGACTGGTAATCCCCACTCCCTTATTACTGAGCTTTTGTAGAGAACGCTAAGCGCTTCACACATCAAACCTCACGCCACCTCCCTGCGTGGCTGCTGTCATCCCGCACCGTGGGCAAGGAGCCTGCGTGAGGTATCAGGCACACGAATGCAGACCTCTGTCACTCGGTCACCTCACTCAGCAGTTACTGAGCGCCAACAACGTGTCAGGCACTGTGCTTTTTCAAAAATCATATCATGCCCAATAAAAGATAAGAGCCTGCTTACCAATGTAAAGAAAATCCCCAGAAATTAAACATTGAGTCAATTTCTTAAAGATTACTATTTTTGCTTCTTGGCAAAGCAACTTAGTCTACCTTGCCTATAGCTGCAAATCAGTTGTACAGAAACTAATTTCACCTGCAAGCATGTGTTGGTAAGTGATTGTGGTGCAAAGCGGTGCACGCCTCGATGTTTCTCATCTGCAAGTTGGAGCTTGGGTGCCAGCTGCGGGCCTCACCCCCTAGACACAAGTGGCTTTTGGTGATGTCATAGTTCGTACTGACAGAGACCTCTCCTTCTCCCTGGAAATCTGGAGATGCTGTCACTATCTTTAGGTGTTCAAAACAACTACTCCTTGATAGCCTATAAAGAGTAATCTAACACCAGGCAAAGCAAAACTCCTCCTTGTTTCACGCACGCTCTTACTGAAATATTTGGTCATTATATACGTCAAGACGTGTTCTGTTGTCTTGATGCTGGCGCATCTAAATGGAAAACTGGACTGGATCAAGAGCGTGCTCATGAGAAACCAGACTTCTCCACCTTAAGAATGCATCTGAGTCTCTCTCTGCCTTCTTGTTCTGGGAGTAGCGTGGAGAGGCCTCTCCCCCTCTCTGGTGGCTGACGTTGCTTCCGGAACACGCTCTGGCTGGCTTTCCTGGGAATGTCTTGGGGTGTACTGATAAAACTCAGCAACTTCGTTTCTCACAGGAAAGCAACGTGCTTGGCATGGACATTCCCGTAGCTCAAAGTGCTGCAGTTACAAGGGAGGTGAGGCCGAGGGGGCTCACACCCGAGGCTCGATCCGGTGCGACAGCTCAAACAGGGCCTGCTGGCTCTCGATGACGTACAGATGATTCACGTAGGACTTTAACTCCTGATGCTCTTTTGGAGACAGGTCACCTCCTGTTTCGTAGCAAATAAAACAGACAATCTCAGGAGAGTAGTAACGTTATTTCTAAATACCAGTAAAACCCACACTAAGGCTTAGAGTAAATCTACCAGGTAGATTCTCATTAGTTGGAATCCCCTGTTTCAGATCAGACTGGATTCCTCAGGTCGGGCAATCAAACTGGCAAGATATTTATAGCATTTATTACCTAATATTATATACTATTTAGATATTATATTATCCTGCACCACAGATGAGGAAATTGAGCATAGTGACAAGCAAGTAAGTGGCACAGCCATGACTTGGACCCAGGCCACGTGGCTCCTGGGTCCAGGGTCTGAGCTCCCATGCCATGCAGACTTTCGTAGCAACTGCTCATTTAAATGGCCTGCACTGTCTCTTATATCTCAGCCTGGAATTGTGTTAGAAATCACTAATAATGTGTTTAGCATAGGAACCCAATCGCTCCTATTTAATTTTTTTTTATTTTGTAGATTTCTTTGGTGTCCTCTTTTTTTGGGAAAAAAAAAAAATTAATGGAGTAATTGAATGAAGAAGGACCGAAGAACAGGTGCGGTTAATAGGCAAAGTAGGTTGAGAGTAGGTTGTGCATGAACTAAAGTCTACCCAGAGAAGAACAAGGCAAGGGGGCTTTCCACTCACATATCCCGGGCAGTCAAAGAATCGAGGGGCCACAAGGAAGCTTTAGAGCCCTATGAACACATATGGGCCCTGTACCCACAGCTCTGATAAGGAACCAGAGATAAAGCAGCATGGACAATGGGGCAAGCCCACATTCCGCAGTCAAAACAAACAAAGGACAAAACCATCAAGGCATGGGGACCTTGGCTGACCACTCACTACAGTGAGACAGTGTAAATGTGGGTGGTGATGACGTCACATCCTCTTGCTTCATGGAGCACAGATGGGCCAGGCAGGCTGGGCCACCGGAGCTCAGCCTGAGCGGAGGGAAGGGGCCCGCAGCAGGGTAGGCATTTTACTGTGGTGTTTTTTTCTCTTGGTGAAAACACCCTTTTTCCTCCTCTTTGATGAATGCATTTTATGAGGAAATGATTTAAGACTTGTACGTCATGGCTGGCTCGTACCTCTTAGGTTTAACAGAGACAAGTCTTCCTGGTTTCAGCAAGTAAAAGCACTAGTAGTTAAATTTTTTTTACCACCCCACCTGTTTGGATGTGACCAAAAAGCCATACTATTCTAGATGCCTTTTCTGGAAGACACTGAGAAACTGCTTTTGGTTTAGTAAACACTGGTTTGGAAAACATGATACACGAAGATAACTTTTGTTGTTAATTTGCAAGCCTTAAAAAGACGGCAGAATGAATGATCCTAACCATGACAGCTGACGCTTGCATGCCACTTTATAAGTGACTTGATCAGCTTTATCTTATTTGATCCCAAATGCTGACATTGATTGACTATGTCCATATAAACTGTTAAAATGAATTCAGATAATTAAGTCCCAAACCCAATTTTTAAACATACATTATATAAATATTAGAACACAAACTGGCTTGATAGTTATTTAAATTTCTCCTTTGCTTAGTGCTATGTGGAGAGTTACTGTCTGGGGACTGGGAGGTTGAAGACAGGTGCAAGGCCAGCCAAGCCAGTGTAACCTTCCTGTCCATACTTGGAGCATATATAATTAGAGTCCCTTGGTAAATGAGATTGATGTCTTAGAATTAGCCGAATACTCAGTAAATACTTGGGAAGCAGAGGAGGATGAAGTAAACATGAAGCCATCCTTATCAGCAACATTATCTTTGTGCATTTGAATGAATCTCCATGACAATGTTGTTATTACTGTTTCTATTATAACTGCATTGTACTTGTGCACTTAATGAAGAATTATATAAGCACATATAGAATGGTATTAATTGATATGAGTATTTAAAAAATTAGGTCCTATATTTATAATTCTCCTTTTCAAACAGAAAAATTATAATCCATACAGAAGTTTAGTTCCTAATTTGCTTTTGGGGGGCCAATATTGCTAGCCAAGACCAACCCTGAACAGAAAAAAAATTCTTAAGAATGTGTACCAAATAGTTAGTAGTACTTTTCTTGGGAGGTAGGACTTTGATTTTCTACTTTATAGATACTTCTATATTGATGAAAAAATTGTTTTACAATGGGGATGCATTACTTAACAAATTAAGTTTTACTTAGTGGTCACCTTTGATTAATTTATAATTATTGAACTCAATTATTTTTCTTATTACCCTTTATATCTATAGAATCTGCAGAGAGCAAAGGGAAGGGCCTGGGCAGGAAGTCAGGCAGACTCAGTGTGAACAGTGGCTGAGCAGGTGAATCTCCCTGAGCCTCAGTTTCTGCTCTGCACCTACAGAGTTAATCATGTCCATTCATTCGCTAGCTCTGCTGTCAGGATTCTACTGCCCATGTGAAAGCTCCTTCAACTCAATAAAATTGATTTCCTTCCTTCCTGCAATGTTCTAACACCATTTAGACAGTGTAAATTATGCCTGAGATTTAAAATGGAACAAGCATTCCTACATACATTTGTCTCAGTTGGGATTCTACAAAAGTGCTCAGAAAAGCACTTTTTCAGCTGAAAGGCAACTCTAGACAGGAAGTTTTTGTTGGAGAGAAAAAGATTCTGGAAGATTCTGTAAAAGTGCTTCAGGCACTTTTACAAACTATAGTTCTATTCCAGGAAGGCTCCAGGCAAGAAGGTGAGGGACAGGGTCACCCCTGCTAAACCCACCAGCAATTCTGAGCCAATGGGGAAGCAAAGCAAGACCTTCTGGGGCCAGCAGTGGGGTGGGGGCTTCTGACTGTCCAAAGCCACTCTGTTCAGTGTAAACTTGGTGTCATGAGGGGATAATGACCTGCGTATCTTATCTTTCTTTGCATCCAAACATGCAGTGAGGAAACAAAGAGAGCAATTAGCATATGCATACAATATGTATACATATAGACCTGTGGTACTTTTCAATCTGTTTAAGTTTGTTGCCACCAAAGACTTGTGATATAACCACGATGGGTACCAACGTATAGTCAAATCAGATTCCTCACTTGACTTCAATTACTCACCAAACTGGTTCGTCCTGCAGTGTCTCAGGGTTCGGACAGTGTCTGCAATCATGTGCTGGAAGGTAGAGCAGGAAACACATCAGTAAAGTGTCACCGAGGGTGTTGTTGAAGTAGCAGTGCCTGCTAGGATGGGTGGGGCGTCTAACACCTTCGGGTGTAAATACGGGAGCTATATTTGGAGACTGACATAACTTTAATTGATTCTACTGAGCTTGGATGACAAAAGAATATTTAGTCCTTGTCTGCAGAAGCAGTAGCACCCAAACCAGTTGCACAGACCCCAACTGAGACTCGAGAAAGCACGGTGTGAAGCGGCTCAGCCCTCCCACCCACACTGGCTCGTGCCTTTCACGTCAGGGTGTGTGTCGCCTTCTCGCCATGAAGCCTTTCTGAGATCCCCCTTCTGGCCTTGGAGGCTCCATCCTCAGCATTCCCACTGTTCTTTGTGCAGCGTCTACTGGCTTTGTGTCATTGTCATTGCTGCTGAACTGTTCTCCTCCTCTAGACCAGGTACCACCAGAGAGGTCTGCGTGCCCAGCACCTGCCGTGGCCGACACGCAGAGGCTCACACGTGTGCTGAATGGAGGGGGGAATTTTTGTAGACTCAAAGGCTCAAGTATCTCACATAGTGACAGGAAATGAGATACATACAAAAGATGGACATTTTCTAAAAATCCACAGCCTTATAGAGGCCATTTTCTGTTCAGAGTTTACATTCCTTTACAGTCTCTGGTATTCTAATTTAATTCTTTCTTTAAAGTTCTCACTGATCTCCAGGCAAAAGTCTTCTCAAATGTACAGCTGCTTACATGTACCTACAATATACTTCTAGCTGTTTCTACCATTTTTAGTTTTCCATGATGAAGGAACCAGCATTTTGGAAGAAACCATTCTCCACTCTAGTTCCTCCTACGTAGTTGCCAGAATAGTCTCTAAATACTGTTGTCATCATGTTCTAGTCCTCTAGAGCATCTACAGTAACACCTTACTTTGTTTCATATCAAAATCCAAACATAATCCTATCATTCAAGCATTAATATCATTCAGCATCTGGTCCTCCAAATCTTCCCAACTGGGTCGTCATTTTCCACGTCACACCTGCACACACTGAACACAGACAGGATCACCCATCTACAGCAAACCCTCAGTGAATTATTGCTGAAAGAAGAATGTTAGCACTAAAAAACTGTCTTACTTAAAATCCAAGAGAACTACAGAAACATTATTTGAATATGACCCACTGATTACATTGTTCTCCCAACCGCATTTCTAACGTACTTCTATTCAATAGTGGCAAATTAAATAGGACAGTGATTGCAGCAGTAGCTCAAGCTGCATTTGCAAAGGAAATGAGGCCTGACTCATGTCTGTGAAGGCATTGTTAAATTTCCTTCCCCAAATTTGACCACTATTCCCAGGACGGTTTTCTTGTTGTTTTAAGCTGTGGCGTCACATTGATTTCTATCACATGCCATTTGCATAGCTCAGGCCAGGCTCAAATTGATGTAAGGCTCGGTACTGAGTGTGGCGTTGAAACCTGAGTCCTGATCCTCATCTTCAGGCTCTCTGACGGGGGAGGGAGGAAGATATGGTAAGAGATGATGCTCTTAACACAGAAGGATGTTTCTTCATTATTTAATAGTTTCAGATGCAAACATTTCGAGTTGCTGAGGCAGCAAGGAACTTAGCGTAGGGAACAATAGAAATCCTATTAGGCCCCGTGAGCACTTCTGGAACTTTACGTGGTCTGACTTAATGAATTGGCCTGTATCAGCCAGATAAAGATAACACACTGAATTATCTGCTAGCTGGCTTAAGTTAATCTCCATCATGAGGAATTGGCTCCTCACAAGTTAATTCACTTAGGTTCTATCGGTTCATTATAGTGAAAGATGATCCTGTTTTAATTTAAGTGAAACCCTGTCCTTTGCTAAGGAACATTCCTTGAAAACAGCGTCTCTCCGAGTAAAGGTCAGTCTCATTCTCCAGCATCCAAGTAGAATATAGGGCTCCGTATGATGTAAAATTGATTTTTGTCCTTCTGAAAAAAATTCTAACTTCACCCTTCTGCATGTAAGGAGTCGTCAGCAGGAGACTCTAAGGGCCAGAACTCACTGAACCCACGAGGCCTATGCTCTTAGAAACCTTGTGCTCGCCCTGCCCGATGGTGTGTGTGTGCACGCTGGGTCTGGCGTGTGCATGCACAACTGCACCTGTTTTCTCACTCTTTTTCATAAAAGCTCTCTTCAGGAATTTCAAACAGTTTCCTTAAGTTTTCTTAAATAATCAAGGGTACAATTATTGACCCTAATAGAAGCAATATTGTTTAGAGTTCGTCTCAGTCCCTACGGCTAGTTGGAAGTCTTAGCAGGTATAAAAGCTGGCATCGAAAGGCTTCCATTGGATTGTTGGAGAGGCAGGGGAGGACCACAGATGCTGGTCAGAAGGAAAGAGTGATGATTTTTTTTCCACAGCTCTCTCCCATTTGTGCCTTTAAGGAATTGTTCTCTTGCTTTGGTGGCACAAGCTGAGGGGAAACGACACGATGAACGAAACCGATGCACTGGTTCACCGAAGGGAGGAGGCAAGCCACCAGGCTGCCCCCAACAGCAGGCCACAGTCAGCTCATAGAGAGTGCACTGTTTTCCCATGTCCCTTCTGGATTAGTCAGAGGGAAAACATCACTACACCTCTACAGGGAATTCCACTTGGTGTGACACACCTCATCCCGCATCTTCACAGATGCTTTACAAAGCTCACTTGGTGCTCTTAGCCAGGTGTGTTGGCCAGGAGGCAAAATACCTATCCACCAAGGGCTTCACATTCTCACAATCATTTCACTAATACCAAACACTGGAGACGAACCTGCTTAGAGACAAGAATTCTAGTGCTAACAGTTGCCCTGTGATCTTCAGAATATCACACGGCAACATAAAACCAGTACAAAAACATGTACACTTCATCCACTCCCAGCTCCGATGGTTTGACTGTAGCATCTAAAATAAATGAACTCTGATTCCAAAACACTTAGTGCAGAGACAGACTTGAAACCTTACAGCCATATCCACTTCAAACATAGCCACGGAGCGATCGTCTTCAGAGTGCTTAAAATGGAGCCAGAGCAAGATATGCCGAGATGTCGGTCCTCCAGACCCCAGATGCCCGGGTTGTGCGGCTGTGCAAGAGCCGACGACACTGTTCCCGCGACCTGTGGGGACTCAGCCTGATGGTCAGGCGCCAAAGCTCAGCTGGAGTCATCGGCTTGTTCTGTTCTTTGGTCACGGTCCCTGGTCCCTGCCCCCCTCAACCTCCCAAGGGCCTGACCCCGTCTCACAGGGAACCAGGGTCAGTTCCTGCAAGAGTTCACACAAACCCATTACCGTCACTGAAAAGGTCACTCAAAGGTCAGGATCTGTGGAGCAGGGTGATTGCTACCATCTCTAACCAAGAAGGACAGTTTAATCTATGACACTAAAGTTCATCTGTCAGACAGATCCGTTCCTCTTGCAGACAAGCGGGTCCCTTCGGAGCACGTCTATTTTACAGTTGTTCGCTCTTACAGGTAACTCCTCCCGTGCCTAAGGGCAAGTCAGAAAGGCTTGGGGGAGCCCATCGCAGGGCAAGGCACCTGGGAATGTCCTGGAGATAATTCAGGAAGAGGGATGACCTGGGGGACCTCTAACTCGGAGCAGGGAGGGCACTTTGCCCGAGTTGCCCTGTCCACGGTGTTCAGAGGTGGCACCGTTTGTCCACAGGCTGATAAGGGGGCGGCCTTTCCCTGCACACACAGACCCTGCAAATTCCAGCCTCACATCCAAGTGTGGAGTCCTGAGAGACAGAGACGCACCTCCCCAAGAGGAGAACTTTCTCTCTCCCTGCCTTGAAAGCAGTGCAGGCTGAGACACTGCAAGATGCCTCGAAAGCAGTAAAACTTAATCTCATGAGTGTGAATTCCTCCTGACAGGAACTTTACAGTTTTATTTCTGGATCAATAATATACACTCAACCCCTGATGATAATCTAATGAAGCTCTTTTTTTATAAATAAAAAGATATTCATATTTGGTTCTCAAAAACCTCGCTAGCATATTTACTGTTAACTGGAATACATTTTGTTGACAAGGTACAACATGCAACAAATAAACTCCTGGAAATCACCCTGTATTCAACGGAGAAAAGTACTGAAACCATCTGTCTCCTGGAGCAGGCAAGACAGGCACACACTTCCTTTACCGTGGAAAAAGTAGAAACAGTGAAATTTACGTACCAGCTTTTCAAAATTGACAAGATTATCCAAAAAGGTTTTATTTCCTTCGTGAATAAATGTTACATCTGAAAATTAGAAACAAAGAGATACATGTACCATTAGGAATGGATCACGACTGGCTGTCAGGGCTGAAGAGGTCCACACGCAATGCAACTTATACAATTTTCTTAAACATTATGGATCATTCCACCCACGTGGCAAACAACTTGAAATTGACTTTGTATAGTATGTGATGGGAAAGTGCATAATTTTCGTGCATGTGTGGACAAAGTGTAATGCCACTGAAAGTATATATTTTATAATCACAGTGAAGTGTTTGACATCAACCTGCTTAATATAAGCTAACATTATCCTATAACTTAATTGTTCCACCATGTTTTTAGGCCAGAACACTGAGCAGAAAAGCACCAAATATCCAGAAACAACAGGATTTTAGTAATGACTTGTTTGCTTTTTAATAAATGCCTAGCAAAGTATATGGGACTTGCTTTACTTAAAATAGTTAAGATTTAGATCTAGATATTTAAATTTTAAGTTTTTGGTTCTGAAAGCCGGGACCTGATTTTGCACCAGAAGTGAGGAAAGGGGTAGTTTTGAAAATGGCAAGATTTCTGGCACCATTGGACTGGTAGAAAGAAAGGAAGCATCACTGACAAAAATGAAATAAGGAAAATAGGATGAAGGTACATTTTCGAAGAGAAAGTTAAACTTGGTTTGAGATTCTGCTTTTAAAGGGACCAAGCATATTCATTAAAAAATCTCCTTTTGGCTGCAATAAACAAAGGATCTTCCTCAGGAGATAGGATTTGGGAATTAGTTACATTAAAGGTAGCAGGTGAGGATTTAGCCAAACTGAGATCAGAGGGTTGATGACTGAACATTAGGGAATCCTCACAGACAAGGATCACAAAAAGAAAACACTACAGTTTAAAGCACATGCAAATAATCATGTTCTATCAGATGTGGACGGCCAGCCAAATAAAAATAATCTTCAAAAACTTTGTTCAAGTAACCAGATAGAAAAGAGGGAAAAGAACAGCTTAAAACTACTATGAATAGAAGGGAAAGCATTTGCATTTCATCAAGACGTTCCCTAAGTACGAGATAGATGCTCCTGAAATGTGCCTCCGAGTTTTGACAGCAGCCAGGAGGTGACCCCACTACACGGTTACCGCACACCCTTTCCTCAGGCCCTCCCTAGGCACAGCTTCCAGTGTGGACTGCCATGTTTTCATGAGCTTGTTTCCCTTTTTTTTTTTTTTGCTTTCAAACTGATGTCCTAGTAGGAAAATGATTCACAATTAATTACACAGTCTTCTGACAAACTCTCTGGTTATTTTATTATCTTTTGCAATTTTGCTTTCAGAAAATAATTGCAAGCTTTCATTCTGTGACACAATATTTAGAAAAGAGAAGTCAACACTGTTAGTTTTTACCTTTTTTGTATAGCAAATAAAACTCTGTGTGCAATCTACATTAAACACCACCTAACAGCCTGGCCTTTACTAACTCTGGATTGTAAACGCCCTCTGAGAGTCACTCGGCCCATTTCCCCAGTGTTGGAAGGTTTATCTTCCAAGCTCCTCACCCCCCAAGCACCTTGGGGTGATGATGAGGGTGGTGACAATATTACCAGTGTCACACTTGGCTCTCAGTGCTTTGGCTGCATTAAGTCATTTAATCCTCAAAAGACTGTAAGATAAACCTAGGAGGTAAGCATGTGAAGAAACTAGGGCTAATGGTATGGTACAAAAGACCACCATCTCTGAAAATAGCACACCATAAACACCACTCAGCTGCGTCTGACCCTTAGCGCAGCTGGGTCTTTTCCCCAACACTTATTTAGGGTTTCCCATCATCCCTTTCTGACTAGGATCCCACACCACAGTAGCGGGAAAGTACATCCAAAGGTAAGAAATTCCACTGGGAAAGAGGAAAACTGATGGCTGGAAGGATCCTCAGGTAATGCCCTTACTTGATCACCTGCATGCTTCCTGAGAATTGACTCTATCAAAAAATGAAACCAGGGAAGCCTAATTCTTCCTAAACATCCAAGGAGTTCAATTTGGTTCTATTTCTCTAATTAAAAGCAACTCATCCTAGGAGGTACAAGAGAGGGAAGAAAAAGAGTTATCATTAAAAATTAAGCTGGTTGCTCTAAAATAGTTCGTCACAACTTTAAAAATAATTACAGTTAAAAAAACCTAAGAATTAATGTGTATTTTTGCCAAAATGCCTCATCTCAGGCATGACACACACAAACACACACATACACACACACACACACACACACACACACACACACAGAGGCTGTCTGGAAAGTATCCAGCCATTGTTAATATATTTTTTATATTACATGGCTGGACACTTTCCAGACAGCACCCTATATTTTAAATTTTCATCTTAGTTTCTTCGGAAATTTAGACAAAAACAGTCACTTTAAAAGCCAGGTGCAGTGATGCACACCTATAGTCCCAGCTACTCAAGAGGCTGAGGTGGGAGGATCACTTGAGCCCAGAAGTTCAAGTCCAGCCTGGGCAACATAGCGAGATCCCATCTCAAAAAAAAATTTTATGACACTTAAAAACAGTAACTTTAAATACAATGGAGTACTATTAATAATACTATTTTTATAATGACAAAAATTAAGATAAAGAAAAAATAAGTACTTATCTAAACTCATGAGGGCTTTAATGAGAAAAAGAAAAAATATTTAATTTACTTCTTGTTTTTGGAATAAGTGAATATATTTTCAGTATAAAAAAGGAGATTTGTCTTGCTGCCAACAAAGAGGTCTAGATAGACTCAGTAGAGCAGAAAATTTCATCTAAGCTAAGACGTACATGAGACACTTGACTACATTAAATATTTTGGGAGAAAACCCTCTAATATATAGCAGAAAGGTCTATTCATATCTATTTAAGTTAAAGAAACACTATCAACTAATTTCTCTTTATCTTATATTTATTGTTTCAATTTTTTTCTTCCTAAAATCAATTCTTGCTTACATCTGCCCTCATTTTCTACTGTCTCTATTTGTGTCTAAATGATTCTAAGTGTTATTTCCCACCTGCCACCTCCTACCATCCAGGTGAAGGCATTGTATGAGCCCAAGTAAACTTATCTTAAAAGCAAATAAATATGAAGAACCAAATCAACTTTTAAATTGTTATTTGGGCACTGCAATCTCTCTTTATTTCATCTGTTTGTATTTAACAGAATCTCTCAACTGGAACGAACCATTCGTGCATCTCTCAATTATCCTAATATTGTATTATTCTTTTCACAGAGATTCTTGATTTATATTTGATGAAGACTAAATGAGTAGCTGCAGGGATGCACAGCAACTCACAATAATTCTCCGAGCTCTGGCTGTTCTCGAGAGCAGCTGAAGAGGGAGGGCCGGCTTTATTGCCAGTGGGGGTGGCAGTGGGAAAGGTGGGGGCTGAGGATGGCTAGGCCAACCAGCAATCCAGTTCCTGTGAGATTTATTTCATTTCCAGAATCACATTTATGGGTCCAGTTGTTGGGGCCTAACCCAGCAGAAGTTACAGACTTCTGAAGAGCAGAGGCTGGATGAAGGGGGTATTCCTACAAAACCTCCAGAAGGAATCCAAAGATGACCAAGGACAATGCCCAAACCCCCTTTCCCTACAAAGCACATAGGTACAGATATACACTGAATGTCAGGAGTATAAGCTAGATCAAAAATAGTTTCCTTTTATTAATCCCATTAATTTGAAAGAGAGATCACTGAGATCTCATCAGTAAATTTAACATGGTTCGTGGTGGATTATTTAGTGCACTATAGAAGAGAAGTCAGTGGACTGACTTGGAGCTGTCCAATACTTTCCCCAACTGGATTCCTCTCCTTGAAAGAGGAAAGCACACTTTCCATCAATAACTTTTATACACTATATTGCTTATATTGACCAAAGGTGATTCTCCCACAACAGCAAACTGTGGGCTGTGTTTCTCAAGTTGCAAACATAGAGCATGATTGATCACCATTTGGGTTCTTTATGCCAGCCTTATTCTTGGTTGAATTCACTGCATCGTAGACTCAAAGAAAATAATGCAGGACTTAGAAGCAGAGTCAAAGAAAAACACAAGTTTCCAGTGCCCAGTTTTGTGAGTCAAGTGAAAATGCTTTGACGTCTGCTTAAGCACAATTAAGTATTCTAGGTACCTCAAAAATAACTGAGCATTTGAAAAACGATCATAAGTAAACATAGGTAGATCTGAATGCCAAAACTACTGTAAAGAAATAAACGGAGAATCCTTTTTTTGCCCTCTACAGTTTCAGTGATAAATTTCTGGAAGATGGAATTACATAGCATGAAAGATAGAAAATTGTTACCTTTAAGCAATAAGGGCATGAAAGGGATTTTTGGAGGCTTCATCTTTTTGAATGCATCTCTGTAGGCTTTGTGATTTAGGGAAGGATCCTGAAGAACCAAACAGATTACAAAGAGAAAGAAAAATCAATATGCTATAGAAAGAATTCTAAATCCACTTTTGTTATACAGTTTTAACATGATTTAGATATAGAGAGATTCTTCCTAAGAATGAAAGTAGATAAAGGTTTCCTAGGAGAATACTCACTAAATTAGGGCAAGAAATCTAGGCAATGAATGAAACTCAAGTTATTGGTTTACAATAATGGGAAATGACTGCAAATGGGAGATACCTTTTGATTGCCCTATTATTTTCTTCAAATAGGTTCTTTAAGTACAGTTTCCTCTGCATAATTTCTATCGTGAGTTAACCCGACATCTTTTGTTAGGTACGCTGCCAAGAAAAACTGCCCTCATCATGCACAGACAATACAGAGAAAACAAGAGACTAGTGTTTTATTGCACTCTATTATAAAAAGAAACTATAAATTTTGTATCTAAATTGTAAAAAGGAGAAAAAAGAAAAGAATAATGCATAAGGCACTGATTGCACACTAAATTTATACTGATTACTTTTGTAGGCTTTGAAATAGACTATTTTAAAAAATCTGCCTTCTGAAAAATCACACTAAAAGGATTATTCTCACCACCATTTTTCATGGAGAGGAAACAGCATTAACTGTCAAATAGCTTCCCTCCATGAGAAGCAAAGTTACATTTTCATGTACAAGTAAACTAGTCTAAGCTACCTGACACTGTGGAGTGCAGATACTAACCACTGAAATCTAGAAGGAAACTAGATAGTAGCAATTAATTTGAAAAATAAGTCCCCTTTGGCTCAACTACTTACTGTTAAACTTTCAAGTTCAGAGAAAAGTTTCTTAAACTTCCCAGGGATTTTCTACAAAACAAACAAAAGGTCACAGAAGTTAGTTAATTTGAGAGGCACCAAAGGCAGTTTTCATTAAGTTGTGCCTAACTGTGTCACATTTCTGCACATAAATAACCTCTATCATCTGGTTCTACCCTGATTGCTTCTCATTATGTAATTTTCATCATCCCCTTAATGTGACATTCCTTAGGAATATTGTTAAAAACAATTTAAAATAACAGCCACATGATTCGGGAATCTAGCTGGTTAGATATTCCACACATTGGTGATTATTTAATAAAAACTTAGATTTCAGTTACACACGCTACCTTTGATGAATGCTCTCATCTTCTTAATAGTCTGGCTGAGTGGGAAGTAATAATGTTGGCTGACATAAATGATATAATTGTATTTCACAGCAGAGAGCTAAGCAGTGAAGGGCCATGAAGACCTTAACGGACGAAGCCTGTGCTTCAATGGGTAGAATCACCGAATTGCAAAGCTCAATCGCATCAACAGGTGGCATGCAAGAACGCCAGACGATGGAAACCTATGCCATCCTCCCAAATAAAAATTCAGGCATAAGGAAGATGGGTCCGAATGTTCCGGCCTACCTTTAACATGAGTAAGTAAAAAACTGAACATCTTTCATACTGACTTAGTGGTAAGCAGCATGTATTTGAAGTCAGCTGATTCTGAATCCTGACTGTGCCCCTTTCTAGCTGTGTGGTTTTGTGTGAGTCTCCAGGCTCTCTGATCTGTTTCTCTAGCTGAGGATATAGACACATGCCTAGAAAGTATACAATCCAAGGCTGGCTGGGGCTTAACAATTCCAGCTATTAATACCAACAACAATATTGAAGAAGATATTTGTGGGATTTTCTTTTTCTAAAGTGAATCAAAACAATGAGGCAAACTCCACAATAATTAGACTCTTACATTATTTGGAAGTGGACTTTTCAATTTGATAATTTTGCATCTGAACTCAGTGTATCACAGCAAACGGGTAATTTAATCTGTTTGGAAACTACTGCCATACACAAATGCATACATGCACACATCAGTGAATGGAGGACAAATTAAGTGAGAAGATACAAAATGGAGATACCTGCAAGTGATTCCTGTCTTTCTTCAGAGCTGCATATCTTAGTCTGTTGGACATTCCACATGCATGTACCAGTGGCACCTCAAATCCAACATGTCCAAAGACAAACTAACTGATCTACTGCAGAGGTCAGCCACGGGCCAAATCTGGCCCATCGCCGGCTTTTGTAAATAAAGCTTTATTGGATCACTGCCATGCCCATTCTTTCCCATATTAACTATGGCTGCTCTTTCACTCCAGTGGCAGACGCAAGAAGTTGCAACCGAGACCACGTAGCCTGCACAGCCTAAAAATATTTACTCTCAGGCCCTTTGCCAAAGAAGTTTGCTGACCTCTGATCTGGTCTCTCAAACCTACTTTTTTCCCCTATATTATCTATCTGGGACAGTGTGATCACTTTCCACTCACTCAGTCACCAGACTTAGAGATCCTGTGGGTCACCTCTGCCTGGGATGGCCACCCTCACTCCAGTAACTCCCAGCTCAACCTCCCAGGCCCCATTGCATGGGGACCCCAGCTACCCTGGGGCAGAATGAGTCCCTCCACTTGCTCTGCCTGGGTCCAGGACTTCTTTTGTCACAGAACACTTGCTTCTAATGTATCCATTTCCTATCTGCCATGGCACTGACCCAGCGCCCTGCACCTAGTAGGCAGTCAATACGCAGATTAAATTGTTGGAATTTCACTAATGATTTCTCCTCCTAATTTTTGCAAATCAAAGTTTCTTTCAAGGTTGAATTCAAATTCACTAGCCATCTGTTTTCCTCCCGCTCTGATCAATCGTGGCATTTGTCCCCCATCTCCTTTAATCTTAGGACGTGTGGGAACATCTTGTTTGCTGAACCAGAGCAGGCAGGTCTTTCACTTCTTTTCTTTGGAATCCCTTTAAGGGGCACTGACTCTGACCCTTGGGTCACCACAATGCGTCCCATCAGGGTATGGGACCTGAATGAAAGGCAGTGAATACTCTCACTTGCCCAGAGACCTATACTGAGAAAAAAATAGTTAACCTATCAGCTTGTCTCTTGTAGGAGGAGTTTGAATTGGGAACCATAAAGAGAATGGCTCGGTCAGTGATAGGAACTAAATCTGAGAGGACTGTGGAGAGAGGCTAAGGTGACCACAGGGAGCCAGAGGCAGGCTGGAGCCAGAAGGGAGGGCGCGCGATGCTTACGGCGAAATGACGAGGGAGAGAAATGGTAGAGTGAGTGAGGCATAGTCATTGAGGAAAGCAGAGTGAAGGAAACAAGAACCCAAGGAAAGAAGGTGAGGGGGCCACGGGAGAGGCGGAGAGTCCTATGACTGTGTCTGGCTAGGTTTAGGGGCTCCCTGGTTCCAGGGCTCCCCACTTAGAGACTCAGTCAGTGCGTCAGAACTTGTGCTAACCGGAGTGGGACTTGCGTCTTATAACCCCAGCAGCCGCCATCATGGGAAGGGGCTGAGCCAAGATTTGGGAGGCCTGAAACTTACAACCTTTTGTGGATGCTCTTTAAGAAAAAAAATACAAAATTGCTTTAGAAGATTTTACAAGAATATACATCATCCATGTGCATACGTTGCCAGGTGCCCCACAAGTAAGAGGCCCTGAGACTTAAATCCATTAGCATCACGGCACGTCAGCTTCTGAGCACACATCATCACATAGGCGAGACTGTGAACGACCAGCATGGAACTAGAACGCGCTACCGGAGAGCACGGAAGGGAAGGCTAATTTTAGCTGGGGGGCATTTTACAATTTTTATCTTTTTTGTATATACATTATGGAGCCATTTTAAAGACCATTTGACCGAGCTGGTCCCTACTGCCTTGCTTGACACATTACTTTTTAACATTTTTAGTCTAGTAGCACGTATCTCATTTAAACCATTTAAGCACATTTATTTTCACTTTATTTTCCCATTCCCCACCACACACAACAGGACCCCGGGGCTCACCTCCCAGGTCTGCGAGAGTCGGCTGACAGAGGCAGTGTTGAGACCCATCACAATCGCAAAGAAAGAATTCAGGTTTCTCTGGGCTTTGCAGCTATGGAGGAAGTAGAGGGCACTTTGAGGAAACATCCTTTTGCAGAACGATCACAAAAGGTAAAGCTGAAAAAGACTGTCCTAGGCCACAGGGTTCAGGAACTCTGCTCTACAGCCCAGGTACCCTTCGCCACCCCCAGCTGTTTCTAGCACAAAGAAATGATTAATGATCACAAATGCTTCAGCTCATCCTTACCTTTAAGAAGAGGTCTGTGCCCTGGACAACCTCCTGACATTTCACAACATTCCTGTTTTTTTTTTCTCTGTTTTGTGTACATTTACAATTCCCACTGAACCCTCTTTTAAATTCACGGTTCTTCATCTATGCCACACTCTCCTTGTAACAGCTCTCTGGTCCCAACTCCTTCATCAAAATGCTTTTTTCCATTTTTGACAGCCCCTCTCTCCACACAGGTCTAAGCTCCCACTCCCATTACAGTTAGGCACATTATCTTTGCTGCCAACAAAATAGCTACTATATTATGTATATATTTAAAATATGGCATATATTAATGGGGATACCGTTCCACATGGCTCACTTAAAGAAACAAGGAGATAAAATGCAAGATGAGATCATGTTGAGCTCCATTCACAAGGTTATCCATTCTGCATAACATCAATCATGCCCTCAGACTTAAAGGATCAACATTCCACTATTTTTCAAAGCCAGCTGAGAGGGCTTGGTATAGCAGCAGGAACTTGGGCTTCCAGGTCCACCAGAACAGCCTATGAATCCCAGATACTCCTTTATCTGGGAGCATTAGAACACAGCTTCTCTGAGGGAAGGCTTTAATATCAAGAAATTATGCTACTTTATAATTAAATATGAGAAAATATGAAAAAGTACTTGGCAGTAAGCAGGGTGCATAAAGAGCCTAGTGCATGTTAGTTTAGCCTCCCCCCAATGCTGTCTCTTCCATGACATCTCTACCAATGTCCCAAATGGAATTTGGGCAGAGTGTATGTGCAACTCTGTAGCCTGCTTTTTCAGTTAAATACCATGTCATATTATGTACTATGGATTCTTTACTATCATCATTAATGGCTACATGATATTTCATCAAGAACATATTCTATAACTTATTTATTCCTCTATTATTGAAATTTAAGTTATTTTCAATCCCATTATGCAGAATGTTGCAATGAATATCTTGTGTATACAACTTTTGACTGTATTTACTATTTTTTTCATTAAATTAGACTTCCAGCCATTACATGATTGATCAATAGCTATGAAGACTTTAAAGGTTCTCAATACATATTACACACTGCTGTCCCCAAAGCTATACCGACTTCCAGTTGCACAGGTAGCGTATAAGAACATTTAATTCAGAACCAGGAAAATGGCTGGGCTGTTAAAGCAAGCAGGGAAGTCCACAGTGGCTGTGCTCTGGCAGGTCCTGCCGGGACAGGCCCGGCCCTGGAGCCAGCCTCACCGACCAGGCACTGTCCAAATCCTGCTGCACCTGGGCTCCAAGCCAGGGGGCTCAGGCCTGGGTGCATTTTAGGGGGAGTTCTAACCCCACTAACAGTGGACCCTGGAAGGGCACTGCTGCCTCCACACCCAGCATGGAAGTTATCGGGGTGAACACATGTCCTGTAGGCACCTCGCTGCTGAACCTCTACCAGGCATGGTCTGTCCCTCTCATAGTCCTCCTGCCCAGCTTTTCGCTCTGCTCGCAGTTTCCCAGTAGTGTGGGGACCTCAGTCCAAGTGACTCCTTCCCTGGCTTCTTGCCAACTTTCTCCTGGGTGGACCCTGCTTGGTGTATTTTATGAACAAACCAAAACAAGATACTTTCTGGTGTATGATTTGGAAACTCATCTGTTTTTGAGAATTGCTGCTGTGTAAGACTCCAATACTGTGACTCCACCTCCCTCCTGCTGTTCATGTCCTCCATTTTACCCTTTCTGTTTCATCGCATCTTTTGAACGTTCACACCAGCTAGAACAGATCTGAGTGAGCACCATCTCTTGACTTGACATTCTGAAATGCTAGGCTCCTCTGCCGAGGCTCCTGTGTTCAGCAAGAACAGCTCTATCCCTCCTCCTCACTCACTCCTGGGCCCTCCCTCCTGGGTCCACCCTACCAGTGAGGGAGGCCCCACTGGTTATACCATTCCTCGCTGCACAGTAGGTGCCTTAAGGCTGGAGTACCTGTCTACTCATTTTCATACTCTGTCCATCACTCAGCTGCTTAGTATTATACATGGCAAGCCTGTCAAACAGCATTTTTGAAATTGAAAACAAGAACTTCTGGGGAAATGGTTTTACTATTGTTCCTTATTAAAAAGTTTATTATTCTTCTTTTTATTCAGCATCATTTATCTATATGAAATCTTAGATATAATTCCCATCTTTTTGTCTGTTAGCTCCCATCAACAATTTTCCTGGCACATACAGCTTTCTTTTCTAGTCATACTTTACGAAACGAAAACACACATATAACTAACATCTGAATCTGTTAAAAAAAAAAAAAAGAGAGGAATTAATATAGACACAATTTCTGTAGAAGACAAATTGACATAGTGCAAATATTAGATACCATTCCAGTCTGGAATCCTCTGTTACCAAGGGTCATTCATTCCGTGATAAGAACAGACTGCCTGACACTGAACATTCCAGTTCAGCAAACACTCCTTTGTCTCTGTGTGAAGAAATAAAACCCACTCCATCCACAGAGGTGGGGGATGGGGATGGCGAGGAGGAGGGGAAACATGAATATGCAAATAGGATGCCTTAGGCAGGAAACACACTTCACAATTGTGGAAATTACTATTTTCCCTTGGTTATTCCCACCAGTGTGATTATAAGGAATTTCACTTTATGTTTCTGTTGGCGTTCTATTCCATGGGCTAGGGATAGAGACCACTACCATAAATAATTCAAGAGCATGGGGCCATATGGAGAAGATGAGAATATATTTCATCTCCCTAAGGATAGATATAATCTTATACTGGGGACCGAGCTGGGTGGTGTCATTTTACTCCCTGGAACATTAATTTCCCATTTCTCCACGTAACTGGCATTTAGAAGAAAGCTTTTTACCCCAAAGAGCCTCACCTTCAGGAATTTCAAAGGCTATTTTGGAATACACTGGCCAAAAAAAACAAGAGCATTCACCATAAAAATAGCCTAAGATTTAGGCATATCTGTTATCTATCTTTCCATTCCCAGTCACATTAAACACCAGGTCAGGCACTTCCATGATCTCTTGCCTAAGAAGATAAATTATCCTGCTTCTGGGGTTTCCCTGCCCCACAGTTCAGCCTGTGTGCTGCTTTCAGACCCACTGTCCTGAAGGACAACTCTGATCATACGGCCTTCTGCCCAACAGCTTTCAAAGGACCCCTTCTCCCTTGTCATTCAGTTTGAGCTCTTCAATCTGAAATTCAAGATCCTTTACAGTTTGCTCTCATCTTCCTTTGCAGATCAATCTCCCACAACTTCCTTACAAATACCCCTTCTCACACTTGCCAAATGGTATGAGGCTTCCTTCCCTGACCACAGGCTCTGCTTCTCTGTCTCCAATAAGTTTGCCCCCCATGGGGCGTGTGCTCTTCTGAATTCTTACCTGTCAAATCCCACCCAGAATTCAAACAGAACCTCGCTCCAATGCTGCCTCCTTCACAAATGTCTTCCTCATCCTGCCTCCCACACCCTTGGGGTGTGAGCTTTCCCTCCTCTAAAGCCCCTAACAGAATTAGATCTCATACCAAGGCACTCCCCGACTATTTTGCACAGTAGCCAGTCGAGTTCCAGAAGTGCAGCCTGGCAGACTGCAAGCTCCTCGGAGGCAGGACTGGGTGTAGCCTCAGTCTGATTTCCCCACACTACCTTGTACAGATCTGCACATATACTGAGTGATCAATAGATATTTCCTGGATATATTGCATTGACATGTACTTGAAAACTGTTTGATATAAAAACTACTTTGGAAGACAAAGGAGAAGTGACATGGGAAGCCTGGGAGGTGAAAGGAACTGAGGAAGGTTTTGATCCAGGCTGCCTGCTTCTGCAGGGGGGCTGTGCCCAGAGGACAGTCCCAGGATACTAATCTGGTGTTTTAAGAGATGCTCCCAGCAAGTTAGCAAAATTTCATTCAACCAACATTCACTGAGTCACTGCTGTTTACCAACGTCTGTACTAGGCACCAAGGAACAATGAGTGGTTAGAAATGGTCCCTGTTCTTCAGGACCCAGTGAAGGAATCCTAAATAAATAAATATGTCTAATAAGTATATAATAAAAGAGTTTTTGAAAGATAATAAGTACATGTGTCCAGAGGGAAAGCAGTTGACCCTGCATTTGAAAGTCAGGTATGACTTCAAGAAGGAAGTAACATTTGCCTGAGGTCTTGAAGAATGCAACAATGTGCGGGATGAAAGTGGCCATTTTTGGCAGAGCCAGCAAGTTTCCAGGTTTGGGGGATGATGTGCATGGGAAAGAAACAGACATTCAGAGGGGCTGGAAACCAAGGTGTACCCAGTGGCAGAGGCTCAGAGGTAAGCTGGGGCCAGCCGGTGCAAGGCCTTCTGACCAGTGAGTATGCAAGAGTTCAGACTGTGGGTATCAAGGAACAATGACCAGAATCCTAGAAGGCATGTGATTTGCGATGATGCTCATCCCTCACGTCATCTTCCCTTATTTTCCCAGCCTACTGGAGCTCACCCGGCCCCACTGTAGCTCAGCTGCCGGGTGGAGGATGTGTGCGCTGCCTGCTTATTAGCTCTGAAGCACAGGGCACAGTGCTTCCACCTGGTATTTTGACATTTACTTAAGATATAAATACTTCAAATGCAAAGACATAAATATTCAAGAACAGACCTTTTCAAACATTTGGTCACTTAACTCAATATTACACTTTTACATCCCAACCCCCCAAAACAATGTATTCTATTCTCTCAAGGAGAGGAGAGGAATGGCACTTTGCACCACTGCAAACTTACTGAGCCGCGATTTTGATGAATTTTTTCACCAGCTGCACCCGCTTGCCCAGCTGGCTGCAGAGCAGAATCTCCGTGGCCACCCAGAGCTGGACCTCGTTGCATCTCTGGAGCAGAAGGCTGAGGTTTGCAGTGTGCTCCCCACTACCCTGTCTGCTGAATGTGAAGTAGATCAGCTCTTGCTGAAAGAAAACGTATTCATGCCAGGGTTTATTCATAGCAAAGTCCAAGCTGATACAAAATTCAGGCCATTTTTAAGAGATACTTCCAGTAGCCAACCCCATATCTTTAACACAACCAACAGAAAATAAAGCAATAAGAATGTATTAAATTCAAAATAATTTATATTTAGTTTTAGAGATGCCGCCTTCAAAATGTTCACCTAGAATCCTTGTATGAAAGTAATTTTTCAGAAATGTAAGGAACACATCTTTACATGAAAATCTAAAACATTCTAAAGTTGAAATCACAGGCCAATGGAATTCCCCAAACTTTCCAAACTTACATTGAAAAATTCAAGCAAAAAATGAACACTAGCATTACTAGTATTTGTTAAGGTGCATATCAGACCCTCACAGGTCTGTTCTCTAAGACAATGGTCCTCAAACTCGAGTGTGAATCAGGACCACCTGGAAAACTGGTAAAGCACAGACTGCTGGGCCCCACCCCTAGAACTTCTGATCCTGTGGGTGTGTGGAGAGGCTGGAAATGTGCACTTCTAACAAGTTCCCAAGTGGTGCTGATGATGCTGGTTTGGGTACCCACTCTTAGAGAAGCATTGATATAAGGTATTGTCAAACTGTAAACAGAAAGAAATGACACTGGGCAAGATCCAATAATTTACAAAAGCAAATGAGACCACTAGCTATTATATAAATGGATCATGTGCCAAGCAATAGAAATTTGTTTTTAAGTGTGTGTGTGTGTGTTTGTGTGTATTTTACAAAAGTAATCCACATTTTCTCACTGCATAAATAGGGACATATCCCACTCTGTTAACATTGCCAAACACACAAGTCACTTAACCTAAATAAGTTCACTACTTGCTCAAATTCAGATCATAATGTTGAAGTTTCTTTAATGAGAAAATATGAAGACATTTAAAAGACATCCCCAAATGAAAATAAAGCTTAAGCTTCCCGAAATTGGGCATGAGGTTCCTTTTTCAGAAGGAAAGGCCATTTCAGAATGAAAAATTTCACTACATGGCAAAGCAAATGCAACATATGGTTGCACGGGGCTCTAACATTTTTCATCTCCTGATTCCTGTGAGCCTTTCCACTGGCCAAATTTACTCATTAACTGTCAGTAGCATTTTGCTCCTAATCCATTGTTTATAAATGTCATAAGGTGTCCTCAAGTGAAAAGTTTATGAACATAAAAACTTGAAATATATCCAAAAATTTCAAGAAAGTACCTGAAATCTTATAGCATAGTCCAAATTTATAGAATGTTCTTTGGTAAAAAGATGAATGTGTGTACATACGTAAATATAAATATGGTTCTTGTACAACTACTTTAAACTCCATGGGAAAAAAATATCAATATCAAAGATAAAATGGTCCTTCAACCCCATTAAAGCATCATATATAAATATGTACATATACATTTATACATATAAAATATGGCATATTTATACTACATTACACAAGCATATAATTGTGCTAAAAGCAATAAAGTATGTTCATATATTCTGATTTTTCTAGGACTATGTCAGCCTTTCAGTACATTTAAAGTTCCCAAATATTTTTTGGACCATGTTATCCTAGCATAACTATAGCACCACACACATAGACATTCTTCCAAAAGAATTCGTAGTTAAAACAGCATTCACATTTTATCTTTTCACTCCTTACTTACCTCATGAATTGAATTGAACAGACTCCAATCAAAATTCATTAATTCCAGAGCAAGATCCCAAGTGTTCATTCCCAAAATCCTCATCGACCTTTGCTGTGATTCCTCATTTTCTGCCAATGGGTTCTAAACCGACAAACAGAAGCAAAAAGGACTCTCAGTAATTCCCAAATGTTTTGCATTGAGTTGGCTGGCCATAGAAAGGCACTAGAAGCCCAGATTAGAAAAGTCATCTTTTCTGAGTGCACTTAATATTTTCCCTGGTCTGTTCACCTTCAGTGAGTTACAGCCAATTTAGGAAACGGTCTTGGAAGTAGTAGGATGTGATCAATGATACTTCACTGCCTTAGCCTGCCCCTCCTCCACCCCCACTCTCCATCCTCCCACCCCCAACCCATGCACACACAAATCTGATTATAAAACACTGCCCCAGCAGACAGCATAATGAAAGCGAAAGCCCTGAAATCACTTTGGCTTCTGGTAAGAATTAATGTGCCAGCAGGGTTAGTATAAAAACAAACAAAAGAAATGTCATGGTGCAACTTCAATAAAGACAGACATGGCTTTTACAGGAAATATGTTTAACAAGTCTCATCCCAGACACACATTTACAAATGTTATTAAAATGTCTGTGGCAAATGAAAAAATTTAATGTGAAATAAAAAATAAAAGTTATTTGAGTATCAACTGCTTTTCCTCTATAAATAGGACCTAACAACTATGAGGTTGGTAACAGTACTTCACTATAATCTGGCATAAAATTATTAAATGTCACCACAACTTTAAATCTATTGCCGTTATTAAAGTCATTAAAATTATTTGGAATCTTCCCAAAATACTTGATATTTTCTAATTAAAATATAAATTCTTCCATTTGAAGGGTTGGACTTGACTAGTTAATGACTTAATAAAAAGAAAGGGACTTTGCAAAAATAAATGACAGGATTGGATAGAGGGAATATTCCAGATGCCAGATATTAATCCCTATTTCTAAACTGAAAAATAAGTTACCTGCATTTTAGAAGTTTTACATTTATGAAAATGTATCCTAATTTAAAAAAAACTAATGACTGGAGAGCTTTGCAGAGCTTTCCCACAGACTTGATTCTCTCTGGAGCAGGTCAAGGTACAAATTGTCTCTGTAGCCCCAGTGTGGGACACAGCGTGGAGCTCAGAAAGCACTGAATGAATGAAGCAGCTTACAAATTCTGAGGTTTTGATGTGGGGGGAAAAGCCAAAGGGTCAGGGGCTGGTCTGGCTAGGCTGGGCCCAGATAGACTCCACTGCAGACTTGCAAAGAAAGAACCAGGGTTGGGAAGTAACACAACTACCTGCTTCATCGTTTAGAGGTGTAAGGATATTTTTACTTGGCTTTTTGTGCCTCTTATATTCTCCCTAAATGGGACCCTTACCCTGGCACTCATCTCTGGTTATGCAAGGTTGTCCCTCTTCCCACCCCATCACCAAGAAACACTATATTTCTCCATCTCATTTCTCCATGGCTCTAATTCCTGTTCCCTAAGAGGATGAACTCATCTGTGCGAAAGTACTAGTGGGTACCAATGGTTTCATGTGTTATTCTTCCCTTACAACGTTCTATTTCAACTGACATCTTTTAGAGATGAAATATCTAAACTTGTGATTCCAATGAGGATGTTTTAGATGGTGTCCAATGTTGGTGGGGAAACATTCCAGAGCGAGCGGGATGGGGGTCAGACCCCTTTTGGAATGTACTTCACAGCACCCAATCATTCCGTGAGGATATCGCCCCGGCCTGCCTGCTCTTCTGTGGCTGGCCCTGGACAGTGGCAGACTGGGCGTTGCGGGGCTGGGGAGGAGGTGGATGTGGAAGACAATGGGGTGCAGCTCTCTTCCACTGCAAGCAGCCCTGCAGCAGCTACGTGTTAGATGGTCCTCCTTCGTGGGGAGGGGCAAGAGCGAGCTCATTATCTACTCAGAAATGCTATGCAGCACCCAGTTTGTCTGGTTTCCCTGATGGAATTACACCGGAGCTGCGACCCACTAAAGGCCAGAACAGGAAAGGTCCGAGTAAGGCAAACAGTTCTCTCTCCTTTTCTTCCTCATCGTGTAGAAATGAAAGGAATGTGCAGGGGCTTTGGAGCCAAACGTAAATGGATTTTGAATCCCAACATTCTCCCTTACTTGGTTGTATGAAGCTAGAGTAAGTGACTCAGCCTTTCCGAATCTCTTATTGGAAGTGTTAAAGGAGATACTGCATGTAAATTACTCAGCACATACATGTCTGGTAATAAGTATGGAAAAGGACAACGATTAACACTATTACTGTAGCCTGATAGCCTGCAGATAACTTTAAATAAAATGTGTTTAATATAAGTTGTTTTGGTTAACCCACATGGTATATAGATTACCCAATTATATATATAACTGGAACCAGCTAGAGAGACCCGTCCCAGTGACGACTCCGTGAAAAGAAACGTAGACTCTGAGTCTAGACACAGACACAACCTGTTAGAGTCCATATTTCTAGGTGACGGGTCTGAGGCCTGCTCCTACTACTCAGAAACCAACCACATGACTGAGGAACAACAAATAAATCATCCACTTAGGTGTAAATGTCCTTATATTGTGGACTGAAAATAATTTAAAGCATGGGTTCTACATTTCTTCAGACTCTTATTCTTCTTCAGTGGCATCTGATGTCCTGTCATTATGTCCCCATTTTACACAGGAAAGGCTTTAAGGGAAGGGAACAAAGAAGTGCACCAAGTACTGAAACAAAGGTCTCTTCCCCGTAAATCTACCCAGGGTGCACTTCTCAGTCTAATCTTCACATATCCATCAAAAAAGAAGAAATGGAATTAAAATTCCACGGGAGAGGGAGTCACCTGTCTCAAATCCCTTATTTCAGGAGCTCAGAAAGGGTTTTACTTAGAAGGGGGTTGGAATTCTTCAAGTTGGGCCACAAAAGTAGTGTTATTTAGAAAGCATATCATTGGCTAGGGAAGGAAATAGTTTAATATATTTTTTTCTAACATTCATTATAAAGCATACAAAAATGTGCTTTGAGTCTGACATTTGTGTGCATGTGTGTTTTAAATCGAGGCTAAAGGTCCTTACCAAAGTGTCAGCCAGGTCTTTCCGGTAGACAAATATCCGACCAGATGCCTCAAGGGATTTGGAGATGGCCAAGTCATTTGGCTGAAGTTCATGTTTTCCTTCATAAAAAAAAGGTGGGGGGGAAATGACTAATAACACAAGAGTAACAGTAGGCCTAGACATACATCTAAAGAGTAAAACTTGCCAAAGAAAAATATTATAAAATAAATACAACGTAAGGTGGATTAGTTCAGTTCTGCACACTCTATACAATGACACCAGTGGTATCACGAACATCACTGCTCGGCATCCATAAAGGGGAGCTCTCTCATAGTTCTTCCTTATGATATTTTATCATTCTTTAGAACACAGAATAGTTTAAGGAAAAAAGCAAAATGTATTCATCTCTCTAAAATAACCATACGATGTTAGCATTGGTTACATTTGGGTACATTTTTGTTATGATGATTATATAAGTCTGTGCACACACAACTGCATTTATTTGCATACATATGCAGTCATAATTATTGTAGATACTTATATACATATATACTTGCGATTATTCCATATATGGTTTTATATTCTGATTTTATTATAAGCACTTATCCACTTATCAAAATAATTTATATATGTCATGTTTAATTGGTTATATAATAGTCCATTATACCATCATTTAATCATTCCTCTATTGCTGAACATTTAATGGTTTCCAATTTTTTGGTCATACAAATTAGATGGCATGATATATGCTAAGTATTACCATGGGGCCTGGCACATAACATGGGCTTGATAAATGGGATCTATTATTGTGGTAGCCATAATACCACTGAAGTCAACATCCTTGTGCATAAATCTTTTTCTGCTTATAGATGATTTTCTTAAGATAGATTCCGAGTACTGGAATTATTGGGTCAAAGGGAATGCATATTTTTAGTTTTTGACACAAACTTCCAAATTGCTTTCTAATTCTTATTTTTTAGAAAATAAGTCAACATATTTTCCAAAAAATAGATATAAAACTTGTACACTGACCAACACTGATTGTTACTTTGGGTAAATTTATTATTTTCCTAAAAACAAAAAAAGATCCTTAGTTTAATTTGCATTTCTTGACTACTAGTGAGGTTGAATATTTTTCATATATTCCTCTTCTATTTTATTTCCCTGATTGCAAATTGTTCATATCCTTTGACCATTTTTCTACCACAGTTAGACCCTCTTGCGACCCAATAGCTTTCTGCATAGAAAAAATACCCTCCTCCTGACTACCAAATGCATATGGGAGTAGGTTAAATAATACCAAGTTTTATTTTACTGTGAGATAATCAAATTCTCCTAAGGTAGCCACTTAGTTATCCAGCATGATTGGGAAATGCAATGTTCCACTTATCTTTTTCTAGATAACTTCATCAGTTCAAATTCAAGTTTTGTTTTGAACATTTCTGTTTAACACAGAGCACACAAATGATAATCTAATCTATTCTTTAAGGCCCAGCATTAAAAAGATCAATAGTACTTGTAATGTTGGGCTCGTGACATGTACAGCTGATGGTCCCACACAGCTGGGTTCTGAAGTTCCATCTCCTGGGTTCTATCTACTCCTTCTTTGGTTAGCTACAATTTCTTGCAGCCCTCTGTGTGACAACTGTATACCTTAAATCTGAATTTATGAGAGTCATCCATACTTTACAGAATAAAATGCCATGGCTTTCCAACAGCAATCTTTCTATTTGCTGAGCAACATTTTTTTTTCCTGATTTTCAGGTTTGTCACTATACTATAAAAGATTAAAACTGATAAAATTTTAACCTCTGAATAACGGGGTAGATTACTGTTACTGCATATATATACCTACCCTGGGTACAAATAGTTAGAAACCTACTAGAGCTATGAGAATGATAGTTAGAAATATCCACTCTAACATCTTAAAACATTTTTTTTGACAAAAAGAAAAAACAGATCTGTCATTTCATTCTGAAGTAGCATTAAAACATAATTTATTAAAAAGTATGTGACTAGAGCAAGGAATACATTAAGCTCTTTTTTTTTCCTTCATTGAAACATTATTGTTTCGGGGATAATAAGATGCAGGCAGAAAGGTTCTTTGCAGACAAAAAAACTAATGGATGGAAAATGATGGCACATTTCCAAATCTGTAGGATAATTCAAGAGATAAGCTGATATTTCTAGTGATGATTAGCAATGGATCTATACACATTAGAACGCCATTGCCCACCCTGATGAATCTAATTTAATAGAGTGTGAAAATGGTATTTCACAGCCATCAAAGAGATATTGGGTACCGAAGAGCCACTCATTAATTGCCAGATTCTCATGAGGCTCTGGGCTGACTCTGTGTTGCAGGGGAAAGGTTGCAGGGGAAAGGTCTCAGACGTGCTGCAAAGTTCACTCAGGGTCCTTCCTTCTCCGGAACCTTCTGTCTAAATAGAGACTTCCATGATTACTTTCTGTGGTGGTACTATCTCGAGAGGCAAAAGTTGGTGTTGATGAAGCTGAATATTGCTTAAAATCATTTAATATTTTTGGTCACTTGGAAATCAAATCTAATATACATTTATCAAACGTATCTGAAGTATCTGAACTATATTATGAAAAATTCAACCCCTCCCTAATTAAAATTCATTTAGTGCACATGTTCCTCCAATTCTTGCTCTTTTTTTTTTATTCTAGCTAATGTTTCACCAGGATGTACAAGTAGAGCCCCGGGAGAGGGAGCGAGGAGAGACTCTCATTTATTAGGCCTAGGGAGAAGGGCTGTGTGTGCATGTGTAATCACCTGGCTTGTAGGACCGTTTTACCTGCCTGTGAGCAACAAAGCAAGAGGAGCAATATTCTGCCACATTATACTTTAAGGTCAAGGATATTCTGACAGTCATCTCCCAACTGTAGCACGGTAACAAAGGGTAAACAGGAATGCTGTTTATCTGCTCCCCTCCCCCGGCCCCCCTCAGTTCTGGCTGATCAGTTCACACAGCACTCGCATTTTCCAACTACTGATGCTAAGTCACTTGCTTTGTGTTTTTCTCAGGGTTAATGAGATATTAAATGAAGATTGCAAGCCAAAAAGGAGGCCAGTGACACCAAGGTCTGACAGGCTCCAGCGAAAACGAAGGGGGTCTGTTCAGGCCACAGAGATCAATAGCGTCAGCTTGTAATCTGTGTGATCTTATTCAAAACAGACAATGAACCATTCTCTGAGGATAAATAAGGCCCAACAGAGGCAGAAGCTGTAACCAGGCCTCGCTCCCCACGTCCACCTGAGGAAGCAAGCTTTCAGCTTATTGTACGGATTTTCTTTCTTTCAACAGGGAGTCTTTAACTATTAAATTGTCAGCCTGCAATATGACTAGTTCAAGGCCATCTTTCTTTTTTTTTTCTAAAGTAATTTCATTCTATAGCAATTTCCCAAGTTAATTTAAATATGAAAATAGAAGGCTTATCTAGAGCACAAAATATGAAAAGCTTTATAATGTATTTCAAAACACTGGCGTGCCTCCCTATTCAGTTCTAGGGGAGGAAATTCAGTATCCAACAGTACCCAACTGTTGTCATGGAAACACTTCTGGTAGGCAGCTTCTCATTGTTACTGTGGTCACCCAGCTGTGGGCCCAGAAGGGACACGCTGCACATTTACTCTACAAAAATGTCAACTTTCCCCTTTAGGAAGAGATCCGGTGAAAGATTAATATTTAAGGACAGAAAATAATTTACCCCCAGAGAACGTGATGGCCACCAGAGCCAGATCCTCTTCTGCATGCTGGATCTTTTCTGCTACGACTTTCAGGATCTCTTGGGCTGTACTGGAAACTTTTGCCTTCACACTGACATAGGAGTGCTCCATTACATACACGTGGCAAAACACTGCACAAGTCAAAAGAATTGTTCGTGAACAGAGAACTGTGGTTATGCGGTACAGACTTTTCCAAATCAAGGCACCCACCTTGCTATTGTTATAAAGTACATACAGCTAGATTTACACACATGTGTATGTATGTGAATGCCTGAGGGTATATGCCTATAAACATGGGCTTGCAAACACATGAGACATAGACATGATAAAGCTATTGAACAAGCATGAATAGTATTTAGACTTCGCATACTGTTACTAGAGACCTGAGTCATGCAAGTCTATACTTACAGTAGAGATTATCTTACCACAATATAGTGGAATCTGTGGTATACACTGTATTGTTTTTTTCTTTTTTTGAGATTGAGTCGGCTCTTTTACCTGGGCTAGAGTGCAGTGGTGTCACCATAGCTCACTGCAACCTCAAACTCCCAGGCTTAAGCGATCCTCGAAGCTGGAACTATAGGCACGTGCCACCACACCTGGCTAATTCTTCTATTTTTTGTAGAGACAGGGTCTCACTATGTTGCTCAGGGTGGTCTTGAACCCCTGGCCTCAAGCGATCCTTCCACCTCAGCCTCCCAAAGTGCTAGGATTATCGGAGTGAGTACCCAGCCCACACTATATTTTTGAATCCCTTCTTTGAGAGTTGCTGAGATCTCCCAAAGCAGCATATTAAAGTGTCTAACTCATAAATTTTCATCTTATACAACATTTCTGGACAGTCTCGATGGCCTAATCAAGAATATCATATATTGCTATTAGAATTCTCACAAACTTATCTAAAAATCTGTCATCTGTCTCATTTTTTGTGTTCAGCTTTCTCCATCATTTAAAAATGATCCCCCCACATCAAGGTGGAGAAGAATTTAATTTCCAAATGGAGGTCCTATTTCTAAGCCTTTTTTAATTTCCTTTTGATTGTCTATGGTGCTAATAATTATTACTAGGACATTATCACTATCAGGGAGAATGGGTCCTGAAAAGATTTCTGTTTAAGATTTGAATAGCAAAAAATGTATTAATAGCAATGGAGATAATTGACATATTGCCTCTCATATTAATATCAGCTATTCTGAATGTACAAAACACTAGCTTCTTTAGAATAGACATAAGAACAATAATATACTTAGATATTCTACTATTCTATATCGCAAAAAAAAAATTAGGAGTGTAGCCCTTAGAGAAATTTCATATGCAATTTAAACAGCACCACAAAAATAAACCCAGGAAGATTTTCATAGAAATGCAAATGAAGCAAATGCCTAAATATGAGTTTGTATGCATAGAAACTCAAAGTGAACCATCACCAGGAAGCACTTCACATATTTGGTTTGGTTGGGTGTGTCACTAAAACAATAGCATTTAACAAATAATTGTTTTATATTTTGTCAATAGGTTTCTCAAAGAGAAAAAAAGCTTTCCTCCTTCCATAGAAAAATGGAATTTTTGACCAAGGTAAAATCCAGTCTAAAAACCACTAAATGTCAGGTAAGTTTACAGCTTGCTTAATAAACTGATTAAAAAAAAAGACGCCAGTGACCTTGAAATACTTAGCCTCTTTGAAGCTCAGCTTGGAAAATTATACAATTAAATTATAAGACAAATGGGCAGGGAAGGTCAGCAACTAATGAATTAGGAGGTAAGATCATTTTGTTTGCTCTTTCACTTGGTGCAGACGACACTTAACAGGATCCAACAGAACCCACCTATCAGTGGCGTCATATACAAACACCATGTAACAGAACAAGCATCCTGTGAGTTTTTAAAATATGCTCAAGAAATTGGGTAAATGTTAAATGTTCACACTTAGAATTTCAGCACGTGGAGAAAGGTGAGCCAAGAGAGCGAGTCTCTAAGTCACAACAGTGTGAACATTTTAATTTGCTGTTTCCTGGCTCTGCCCGTAACTCAACCTTTATCCTCGCAGGAGGAAACCACTGCTAACGTTTCTTGTTCTGCTATAAAATATTAACGTAGGAAAGCACGTCAGCATCTTCAGGGGGCTGAAAAGGTGTTTCCCCTTGTATTGAATGAACAGCCCTCTGCAGGCGAGGCCACGAGCCCCTGTGGGACTGAGGTGCCGCTGACTGAGGACACACCGGATGCGTGGCACTGCCCACACGGCTGGCTTTGGAGGAGTTCCTACCGCATATCCTTCCTTTCATTATTCTCTGCAAGATTTTCTTTTCTAATCTCATGGATCGACTCAGCCAAAACCCCGCGCACTGGCTTTGGTGCTCTTCCCAGTTAGTCACAGGCAATGGCCCGATGGAAGCCGGGAGGTGGCGGATCTGGGAGCAAAATGTTGAGTTTCCCAGTCCACTTTCCACCTCTGCTCAAGAAAGCAAGGGGGCTCTTTATGAAGCCTCCTTTCCTTGCCCCCAAATTAAAAATATCCCTGGTGCCTAGGACAGTATTATATGATTGAACACTCAAAGTAAGAAAAGAAAAACCATTCTGTTTGATGTTAACGTGCTTGTCCAAGGGATACGACTGCTGCAAATGATGGGTAAAGGCAGGTTCGTGTGCTAATGTAGGAGAACGATGGTGATTAACCGCGACTCCACCCACCCCAAACCCTTGCTGAAAATCATACTCACTTTCCTCTGTTTCAGTCACAGCTCCTCTGTGCTGGAGCCAGTTCTCCTTAAGACTGAATTGGTGGAAAAGGGCTTTATTCTGTGAGAAAGGAGAAAGAGAACAATGAATGAATGCATTCCTGCCCTTTGGAAAAACCATAGCTGTTTACAACATGTTCCAAAAGAGTTAGCCAGTTTTTTTAAAAAATATGAAATTTATCCATCCAATCTTAGAGAAATAAACCAGGAGTTGCTTCAATTAATGCTAGTGGAGATGGAGATTCTGAGCTATATGATAGGCCTTGGCTAAGGCCGGTGGCAGGCAAACAGCCCCTATAATTTCCCTGTGACATGCTAGAGAATCCCCCCCCCCCCCCGCAATTTTTCACCTCTGGCTACTACAAACATCCACGGAGTCTTCTCCTAAGAAAAACATAATTTCTGTATCCCAATATTAACCTCCAAGTTATAGTCATCACAATCTGATCTTTTGCTTTTTGCATTTTTCACAGAAGCAACTCTGAGATTGTTTCAATACTTCTGCTGTAGTATAATATACTGACTTTCTTAAGGGAAGCAGGCACGTTGTTCATTGTGATTAGCCATCTGATACATCTCTTTCTCCAAAACTTGTGCCTGACATCTCATTCTGCATTTCCCCCTCATCACGTTGAACAGGGAACACATTCACACTTGCTATCATCTCTCTCTCTATTGTGCTGAGAAAGTGCAAATATTTTCTTTACAAGACTTTAGTTTTGGAGTTAAAATTCCTGACTGGATTTTTTTTTTTTTGGCATACATATTTTAAAATTCTAATTTATATCACTCTGGAGACAGCACGAAGCTCAGAGACTCCAAAATGTACCACAAATTATGCAGAATGTCATAAAGTCAAGGGCACAGGGCTGAAATCAGATCTGCACCAGCACAGGAAAGCTGAAGGGAAGCAGGCAGGTGCAGGAGGCTGCAGCCCCAGGCGTCGCTGCCCTGCCCTGCTGTGCTGCAGGCAGTGTTCGTTTTAATTATGAAGAAATGCCAAGTGAGGCAAGGCCAGGCCTGTAGAACAGATGACCCCATTTCAGATACAGAAGTGTCTGCTTTACCTTCTTTTGTGGTGAGTATTCATCTACAGTGCTGAAAGGGAAAGGACAAGAAGTCAGTCTTCACCCTAAGACCCAGAATAATGCAGTTATTGTTATGGAAGACTAATTTTCAGGCACTGGGCAGAGGATTTTGCTCTTTAAAAAAAGATAAAACATACTATTCATTAATTTACTACGTACAACACACTTGGCATTGGGCTCTGAATTTCAAATGAACCAGGAAGTAAAGGAGCTATCTATTCAACAGGTGGATTTTGTCTCCTACCCACAGAAAGTGAAGCTGAGAACTGGGGGAAAGCAACTAGAGCTACTCAATTTATGGGAACTCAGTCCACAGAAATAATTATTTTTAAATTGCAATATTCAGCCCACAGAAATAAGTTTTCACATATAGTGATAGGTTTTAGGTAAAATTGTTATTTAGATAGCTAAATAGTTCAGCCAAGGTACATCTTTTCCAGGCTGTCTCTCTGTGTGGTAGGAACATTCTGGGGAACGTTCTGCCCCTCTCTGATTGTGCTCCACAGAGCCCCACTGGCAAGTGACTTCTGAAGGCCACCTCCACGTATGGGGAACCAGTCCTGGGACCACTCTCATACATCATTAGGTAAACCATAAGTTAAAGGTATCGATCTTGTTCTCAGAAAGAAACACTTTCTCCTCTATTTGTGCACAGTGCATTATAAAGGAATGTTGTGAGTTTTGGTGGGTCTTTTATCACAGTCTGTATTATACTAACTTCCCATAGCCTAAGACTAATATCAAAATATGAACTAATAAATGAAACAAAAGAAAAAAAGGCAAGCTTTTCCTTAAAACAATCTCCCAAATGGAAGTTGCTCTATGCTATAAAGCACACCTGTTAAAGTCGGGAAACTTTAACATGTGGGGCTCAAATCTTATTGTAGAATCTAAAGATATTTCATAATCTTATACCACCAAAGAGGCAAGAATAATTTCTTAATATCATTGTCTTATTTTAATCTATTAATTACCATTTTTAAATTTTTAAAACAGAATATATTAAATTCCATTAATGTACTTAATGTATTTAAATGTATTAAACTATGAGTTAAAGTTTCCCCACTTTAACAGGTTTGCTTTCTAGCATAGAGCAACTTCCATTTGGGGGATTGTTTTGAGGATAAGCTTGTCTTTTCTTCTTTTGTTTCATTTATTAGTTCATATTTTCATATTTGTCTTAGGCTATGAAAAGTTAATTAATATAGACTGTGATAAAAGACCCACCAAACCCACAACATTCATTTATAATGCACTGTGCTAACTTGCACCTTACTTGTGAATCTCTCAACATGAGACATTCAGATTTGATGATGAAGGACGAAAGCTTACACAGGGTTTGCTCCCTAAGATTCATTTATACAGATGTTTCATTTGCAATGGGGTCTCCCTTTACTAACATTAAGTCAGACTGTAAATCTCGAATCAGTAATCTAAAAGGCCTGAACCAACATTTTTCTATGAGAAGTGCATTTGTGACTGCTGAAATCTTAAGCTTTTCACAACTTGACAATATATATGCTTCATGTTTACTAAGTATAAACTACATTGTAAATCAGAGAATGATTTTTCCCTTCAGATGAACACTGCAACTGAAAACTGAAGAATGATTTGATGTTTTCATTTACCAAAATTAATAAGGAGAGTTAGTGGTAATGTCACAGTAAAGTCGGGTATTGCCAATCTGAAAGATTAATGACAGATACCTAGGGGATGCTTGGATATGCCGAGAGTCATTGAGTAAATGGTTTTCTTTAATCTTTCTAAATTGATAAAGAAACCTCAAGGAACCTATAAAATCGAGCTTTTAAAATGCTCCATGACTCGCTGGGACCTATTTATAAAACTTTTATTCCTATTCCATTGAACACCCAAATAACAAGTTAAATATGTAAACTTTTAAAATTAAATAACAACTTATTAAATAATTGTTTTTATGTACCAGGTTGTTATGGTCCAGCTTCTTTTTATGATATCAAAGAGGGTTCAAAAAATAGTCAATGAGTTTGATTTCATGTTCTTTAATTTTGAGATACAAGAACAAAATACACAATTTATTACTAGAAAAGCTAAGGAATCAGGAAGAATCCGAGTCAAACTGCTTGAAATCAACTTTAGTGCATAAGGCATCCCAAACCCCATCACATTTGCCGCTGCTTTCTTTCATTAACTATAATTAGGAAAAATGAAATACTTACTGACGACGGTGCATTCCAAGTATCTTTTGAAATTCTTTCAATTCTTTTTCAAGTATTGGATATTCATAGACATCATCCAGTACATTCCTGTATATGGTCTGAGGGAAAAGACAAATGACAGCTGAAATGATTTAATGCCCATTTTGTTGTGATTAAGACACATACAAGGGCTATTCTACCTAAGGAAATAAGGAGGAACCCAGGACAATGCAAGGGTTTAACCAGGCACCACTGAGATCCAAGTGGGATTCTCTCTCCCAGCCCCTCAACTCAACTGCCATGGCTCCCTACCTGCTTTTAGGAGCTACAGGTAGGAATTCTGGAAACTCAGAGCACCCTAGCTAGCTACTCCAGATGTGCATGCCTATTCTATATTTTAAAAACTAATATGCACATAATTATTTGGGAGGAGAGAAATCAATTGAATTAAATTAACCAGTTGTTTTGAAAATAACATGAGTTTAGTCAAAGAGCTGGTTAGACCAATTTTTAACCGGGTGTCTAAATGATATCTGAATGTTGAATTCAAAGTGGTTTCCTTCAGGAAAGGCAGAATCACTGTAGGCACTTGCCTAATCTGAACTAGAATTCTTCCTTGCTAGAATTCCACTCTACACCTTTTCTGTTTTAACCTGCACACCCAGTATGGTTTTGGTGGTCAAAGGAATCCAACTGTCTACTAGTCATCTCCAAAGAATCACCTGTGTTGAAAAGATATTGAAGCCTTGATCAGAAAAACAAATCACTTTATCTAATTCCAAATGTAAATCTAGGTTAGTATCTATTTTAAAAATTATTATTGTTTAAAATTCTCCAATTATACCATGTCCCACAAATGTTTTATCCAAATAGTGTATTTATGGGACTAGCTGGTTTAAACTTACAATAAATCACTAGCCAAGCATGGTGGCACACACCTATAGTTCTAGCTACTCAGGAGGCTGAGGCAGAAGGATCGCTTGAGGCCAGGAGTTCAGGGCAAAAGTGAGCTATGATTGTGCTACTGCATTACAGCTTAGGTGACAAAATGAGATCCTCTCTCAGCAAAACAAACCAAAACAATCCACAAAAACCTACCAAACAAAACACCCCTTATAATAAATCTCAACATATCAAGGAGTATCAAATTTTGAAGTATATTTTGGTTTACCTTCCTTATTTCATTTGCAATCAAAATTCCCATGGCTTCTATATAGGGAATATCAAGCCTCAGAAGTTAAAATAAACTTATATATTCTCTGAATCACAACTGGACTATCACAAAAAAGTTGAATGACTATTAACATACAAATGAGATTTTTGAAATGCATAACTAAAAATAAAATCAGTCTTTTGGCATCAAAGACTATCTGGAAGTGTTAGATTACCTTTAAAAACATTTTTGAATGTTCATCTTCATGTAACCAGTCTTTGTACAGAGCGATCCACTGGGAAACAAGATGTAAGACTTTACGTTTCCGACAAGGAACATCAGAGTTTTCCTCTTTGCCCTGATACTTCTTAGCAGAATAGGTGCAAACAGTTAAGGAAGAACATTACATTGTTGAAAATAAAAAAAACATAAAGAGATCCATTTACTCTTGTTTTTATACAATGTGCTAAGGCATACAAGCATATAAACATGCAGGAAGAAGAGAATATGTGCACAGAGACCAAAAGGTGTGCACTGAAGAGAGCAAACATAAACCAAGGGAAATGGGATTTTCCTTGAAAAAAAGTATTAGATAAATATGCAGACACAGAGGTGAAAGGGATTGCTCATTTCCATTTTGATTAAAATAAAATTTAAAAAATAAAATAGGAAATAACCTAAAAGCGTCAACAACTGAGGACAGTTAACTAAATTATTACATATCCATTTAGTGGACTATTCTGTAGCCTCACATGGAACATTCACAATACATAGTCGAACAGAAAAGCAAGGAAGAAAAGAATATGTTAGGATGATCCATTTCTGTTAACAATTCTTATTTATATGAAAAATCTCATTATCTGAAAGGATATATACTGAATAGTTAACTGTGGCTTCTCAAGATAATGAGATTTGAGAGTACATTAATTATTTTTATTTTGCTTATTAGCATTTCCTAATTTGTATACAATGACCATGTATTAACTATGCTGTTAAAATTATCACCTCAAAGGCAAAGTGTTTAAATGACTAGGAATGAGACAGCAGCTTGGCATGTTCTAAACTGATCTATTCTTTTTGTCTCCAAAATGATAATTTCTGAGTGTCTTGGACACATTGAAAAGATGACTAGGAATACGAAATGCTGTAATACCAAACACAGGTAGGCTTGAAGGTTGTTGGATAGGATTATATTAATATGTTCTTTAATGCTGATATATTTGCAAAATAGGAATAAATTCTCAATCAGCCTTTGTAAATATTTAAAAACTTTAATTCAGTCACTGTCTCCCTGTGCTGCAAAAGTACATTAAGGCCATCTTTGAATTCCACCTGTGAAATAAACTCAGGCAAACACACACAAAAATCTTGTAAAGTTTCTATTTCTCCTAGTTTTTCTCTTGAAAGGCAAAATATAAAAAATTATCCTACTTATGCAAATGTCCTTTTCTTCTTTTCCTGTGAATATAATGGCTTACTAATATAAAGGAAAAAATCTAGAAAATTAAGAAATACTAGCAGCTTCTTTTTTTTTTAGGTCAGCATAGATAAAATGAAGATTTGAGCTTTTTATTCAAGATGCATACGTATGGCATAGGGTTCTACAATTACGGACCAGCAGAATGAAGCAATTTCAGGAACTGACACTTGAACCACTCTTCTATATTCATAGTTACTAACATTTATTTGCTTAACCTTGTTCTCCTCCCTGCAAGATATATAATTTTAAAATATTTGCTGGTTAAATCTACATTTGTATTAATCCAGTTTTCAATATTAGGGTATATACATTATTTTACATTTTGTTTGTCTGTGCTAGATTATACTGATTTATAAATTTAGCTTATGGCGGGTATAGTGGGATGCCATGGGGGTGAGAGTTACAACTTCTGTGTAATGGACTGAATATTAGCTGGCCCAGGGCCATGAGCTTAAATAATGTGCTTTATGGTGATAAAAGATGAAAGCTATTAAATACTATTATAATAAAAATACTTACCTAAAATCTCCAAATCCAGCACAAATGGCTCTAATCTACAAATGTTATTCAAAAACCATGGAAAAAAAACAAAAAATAATTTGGACCATTCCCCAGAAGCTGGTAGTAGTGATAGGATATGAAAGACATTTTCACTAAGTGTGCATAAAAATATTTCACATTAAATATGGATGCCATATTTTCATTTGTGGTTTGTATTATGTCATAAAAGACAGAGTATGCAAATATACAGAAACAATCATATAGAAAGACTCCAGGCTTAAAATGTTTTCAATTTCATGGGTTTTGATAATTGGCAAAAAGGCTGCTAAGAATTTGAACTAAATTTTCACATAAAATGTCTTAAAGACTCAAAACGTTTATATCCAAGTAAAGTTTTAGAGATTCTTTAGAGACATTCCATAAGGCACTAAATTATTAAATGATAATCACAAATGTTTAATATTAGGATCATAGTTAAAGATAGTAGTTTGAAGGCATCTATTTTGCTATAAAGAATTTATAGTACTTAATGGATAGTAATTGTTTTAGAAATACATCAGCATTAAAATGTACATGAAACTAGCTCACACTTTTCCAAAACACTTTCAAAGACAGAGAAATTCAAAATCTTATAATTATTGCTAAGTTTCTTAACAGCATTCCACTTGGAAGCCGTGGAAGAAATCTGCACATATTTTATTGAAATTTTCCAAATTCAAAACTAACTATTAATAATAACATTTCAATATCAGTTTTATGAACTGGTTCTAAAAAGTATCAAAACATCAACTATAGTTTGCTTGGTTACAGGATACAGTGAGGCACTAAAAAGTAATCACCATTTCCAGTTTATATATTTTTTAAGACAAATTTTACTTTATGTCCTTTATTAAGTTTTAAAGTATTCTTTTAGGCGGAAAAATGCTGTAAAGCTGGCAGACGTGTAATAATTATTTAACAGAAAAAGAATACTGAATGACCATTATTGTTAGGTCTCAATAAAACTTTGGTATATAAGAAAAGCAACCCATTTTTTCTAAAAATTCTCATGTGGGCTAAAGTAGAATCTTCAGTTTGGTTTAATAAAAACAGGATGGCTAACGGGCTCCTTAAATGCTTCTGAAGCATCTTCTATAAACATTGTGAGGCAAGAAGCCCATTTGAAGACTTTAAATTTACATGGTTTTGCTTTTTGGCCTCTCAATGTTTCTGCGTTTCATCTCTCCTAGTTAGTGGGTAAAATATAAGGGTCTTAACTGGTCATTAACCTTTTAATCACATCCATCATTCTAAGAGAGCATGCACTGACAAAGCTCTGAAACGATGACAGCTGATTCCAAGGGGCTAGTTTAGACCTCCCAAGTAGGGGAATGGCTTGTCTTCCCTGGGATACTTGCCAGGAACATATCACATTTGTACATTTTCCCGCGCCAGTGGTCTGACACTAACTGACCGAGTCTCCTCTAAGTCCACTTATTGTGTGATATTGCCAATCCACTCAACCTCTTGACTCTGGGGTTTACCCACTAGGCGGAATTTACCTCCAGACTTCTAAGTGATCGTGAAGCACAGATTTGAGCCAATGTAACATAAACAGTACAATTTACCCACATCATGGGATGTGAAAACAGCAGCTCTGCACTTCCAGTTCTCCCTGTCTGTTCTGTCTCATTTCATCTTTTACCGTGGATATCATTACATTAATATTTAACATATCCATGCTCCATCGTGGAGTTGAGTAAATTAAGAAAGGCAGTTAATTCCTGATGTGGTACATCTGTCTGAGGGGACGCCAACACAGCATCCTGAAGTCAACGAAGGATATTGCCTTAACAGCGCCTGACACAAGTCATCAGTTGTCATGAAGACAGTGTACGTGAGAAGGAAGTCATCAAGGAGGGTCTCTGCAAAGAAAGAAAACAAATAATACAAGGTAAGTGAAGAGGTGACAAGAAGGGCAGCTGCTGATCCGGGCCCCAGAACAGTGTGGGTGGCAGAAATATATGATGATGGTAGTGGGAGGGGTTAGCCACAAAATACATTTTAGCCACAAAACACATTTATTAAAGTTAAGATTTAAAAAACTCCTTCCACTTTCCACAGAATGCCTTGAGCAATGACATATTTTTTGTTGAAAGGCTCTCTAAACATACAACTTTATCATTTTTTTTCTGAAACCTCATTTATATTTGTGGGTAAATATATTACAGAAAACCAATGCATAAATAATGTGCTTTAAGAAATGAATTTTATGAGATTTCTGAGGTATACACTCCCATCCTACAGGGAATGAAGCCTTCATGTCTAATAAATTAAGGCTTTCCAAAGCCATTTATTTAAGTCTAGGGCAAGAACAATGGATAATAAAACCCAGAAGATACATATCAGGTTCCAAGGCCATTCACCTTTATCTCTCAAATGCATCTATAAGAAGTTGAGAAAGTGATGAGTGATTTTCTTACAACTGTGTAGAGAGACAAAGCGGAGTCCAGTTAAAATTGGAAATTATCTACCTTGTTTGACTGTAGGTCATGAGCCCCTGTTCCAGAGAGGACCTTGCCCCACACCCAGAAGGCAGGAGTGCATGCTCAGAGAGGCCAGATAGGCCTTGCTGGGTTTCCCCAACTCAGTCTATTAGCATTAGATGAAAAAAAAAAAAATTGGAGAGCAGGTACAACATATCACAACATGCTTCTATCTAATTTCTTCTTTTTACCAACCCAAACTGGTTCTGCTTTTATCAGCTCTTTTCTTTGAGTGTTCTTGAAGAGTCCAGTTTACACATAATATGGAACTGCTAAACAGGCAAACTCTGACCTTCAATATTATTTCCAAAATGATAAATTTTATGCAGACTCCAAAGTAGTGATTTTTGCCATGACAGTCTTTATCTAGTCTCCTTAACTTAAAAATCATTTTACTACATGATTTAATTTTCATGTCTTTTACATTCTGGACATCAAATTTTTAGTTATATGAAACAGTCATAAAATCTAAGAGTAATGAGGCTTACATACCGTTATGGGCTGAACACTTATGTCCCCCGACCCCCACCACTCCATGTTAAAACCTTACCACTTCGTGTGATGGTAGTAGGAAGTGGGGCATTTGAGAGGTGATTAGAATTCGATCAGGTCATGGGGGTGGAGCCCTCGTGAATGGGATTAGTGCCCTTGTAAGAGTCCTGAGAGAGCTTGGTCCTCCCTCTGTTATGTGAGGACAAAAAAAGACTGTGGTCTATGAACCAGGTAGTAGGCCCTCACCAGATGCTGAATCTGCTGGCACCATGATCTTGGACTTCCCAGCCTCCAGAACTCCGAGAAATAAATGTCTATTGCTTAAGCCACCCAATTTATGACATTTTGTCATAGCAGCCTGAGCCAAGACATATACTCAATAGTACTTATGCTCTCCAAGATCTACACAGTATGAAGTTGCAAGTAAAAAGAATTGCCTGGTACAGAGCTCTATAGCTCTATGTTGAAGATTGGATGAAAGAAAAATTCCATAACTTTTAGGAATTACCAGTAATAGTTACTTTAAAAGTTGATCAATGAGAACAACATGGTTGTATTTATGAATACAAAATTCTGATATAAGAGGTTGTGGATGACATCTACAACTCTGTATTAGCTACAGGAGCTAATTTATTTCTATGTTTGTTTGGTTGCAGAGCATCAAGTCAATCCTGATCTACACAGATAAGTGGTAATTTTTTTTTAATAGCTTGCTTTTTAATTGCCAGATGCCCTTAATTAAAATGAACTGAAGGTCTTAATGAAGAATATTAAGACTATTAATGGAATTTCTTTGAAAGATATTTATTTATGGTAAATAATACTATTCCTTATTAAAACAATAAATCTGACAAATGGCATGCACCTAAAACATTAAAAAAAAAAAGCCTAAACTTACAATGTTGTATCACACTGCAGTACATTAGCAATCTCTATTCTAACTGACTATTACTCTATGGCAAAAGCAAGTGCCCAAACAGATGTACCTGGGCCTTGCTGGGCATAAATTAAGCCCAGTACAAGAAAGCCGTGGTAGTGCGCCTGCTCCATTTCATGTGAGTAGACATGTGCAGCCTGCATACAAAGAAGACCTGTGAGCTCCCTGTAGAGTCCCTGTTTATGAAAGTTTCAAATACACGCACAAGGCAGGAGAAGCTTTATTCTAAACATGTGTCTCCAAACTACTTAACCTGGCAGCTCAAGTTAATCACCACTCATCCCAATGAAAAATTTGGAATATACAGTATCTTTTATTATGGTTTTTAAAATAGTTTAAATTAAAATTCACCATTTGCATAATGTCTGAAACCCTAGGATATTTTGGAAATACAATTTGAAAACCATCCCTCTGGGATGCTGTTGAACAGTAATGTTTATAAATTGTAACATTGCTTTGTGCTAAATGTGGTTGATGAAAATCCTCAAACTCTCTGGTCTGATTTGAAATTAAGGGAAATCTTCCCTGCATTCAATGTTGGATACAGGCAGCAAGGACAACAGAGTAGCCTGGAATCTATTTTAGGGTTTTCAATGGGCTTTTATAGATAGGAGGCACCAATATGTGGAAACCACTGGTTGACAGCATTGAGAACATCACATGTTTGGCATTTAAAGTGTTTGATGTGACATGGAAGTTCAGACTCTATGAGATGTTCTTATACTTAGCTGCATTTAATGAGGTTAGAACTATTCTCTAATCAAGATTTACTCCATTAGTAGCTGAGATTAAAAAGAACACCATTAACTTTGACATAGCCAGTCATTCTATCCCAGAACAACCTCAGATAATGAACTGAGTGACTATGAGAGTCTGGCTGGCTGGTGTCAAACCCATCTGGCATTCAGTTCAATTAATCAGCTCACATACAACAATGTTTTGTTAAGGACTTTGACCCAGGAATGTTTATTTTCCCCTAAGCTACTAGCATATTTAACATTCAACAGCATTTACCTAATTATCTCTCTGCCATAGAAATATTAATTAAAATAAAAACAATGAGGCTATATAAAAATATCTCCAGTTAAAATCCCAATAAATAGTTAAAAATCCTAATAACCAGAACAGATTCCCAATACTCCTAGCTCAAATCTTTCTCCATTTAACAACCATATTCTTCTGAAAATTTTCTCTAAAGAGCATTCCTTTATTTTTTTCTGCATTGTTTTTTCTCTATACAGACTCTGAAAGTAATTGAGTGATGTGAACAAAAAAACCCATAATCAAAATGATGCACTCTAAATAAATGTGCATTTTATGGTAGTCATGCTTCAAAAAAAAAAAAAAAAAAGCTGTCCCATTGGTATATAGAGATGTTTTTAGAGCCACAAGGGCTATATGAATGATCCCCTGAAGACTATTAGCCAACAGCCATTTAGAAAAACTAGCAAATCCACTAGCATCTAAATTAAAACACAAAAATTATCTATTATATTAAATACTAATTAATAGTAATTTAAGACTATAGGCCAAAAAGCACTTTTGCATATATAAAGGTATCTTTCATTTAAACAAATTCACAGTTCCCTTATATACTAACATTTTGAACAAAGAAAAGTATTCATTTTTATTTCTAACTCTGAATACCTAGGTATTAATATACAAAAAACTTTTCTGTGGAATTTTTTTCATCAAATTAATAAATCTAATACCAAATTCTTAGCTTATTACTAAACTTTTGGGAATATCCTCCCCACTCCACCAAAATAAAAGAATATTTTTGCAGTGGCTTTTTGAATATAGGAAATACTCTTGCAGTATGAAAGTAATCCTAATAACCCTCAAAACCAGAAGGCTAATACTATTATAGTTATAAGTACTATGTAACTTGAAATAAAATATATCAATATGCTGCCAAAATCTGAAATTTTCATAGAAATGGTTATAAAATGCATGTCTATAATGAGCCATACTAATGTCATAGAGGATTTTTCCCTATCATCTGCTACTATTTTAATTTTTAAGGTATAAGAAAATAATTGTCTATTTGATTTTACTTGAATGTGTTTCTCTTGCATGTAACAATTAAAACATTTTCTCAGTCTCATTTTAACTGTATTAAGCACTAAAAATTCCTATTTTATTTCTGCAAAACACAAGTGTCTCTAGAGCATCCTAGAGTTGTGCCAAGGTGGAATAGTAAGAAGTTTGGTACAGGCCCTTTTTATAGGGTTCTATTAAGTAAATGTAATCAAATTTTTAAAACTGATCAAAATGTTACCAAAAGGTCTAAGCTTAATGCTTTTTTGGCAAAAACAAAACCCCTGATGTCTAGAAATTGTGAGGAGTATAGGGTTACATAGGAACAATTATAGAAATCTACCTCAGTTATTTTTTTCAATACTCATAAGCAAAATGCACTGCAATAATGAAATCACTCATTTGTATAAGTGAATTACCCAAGAAAGCAAGTGAAAAGGGTTTTGGCAGGCAAGTGCCTATGGCAGCCATTTAATCTAAGTATTGTAATGTGAATATTCAACATTTCTGTACTAACTCATATTCCCTGAAGTACTGTTAATAGTTTTGTTTCACCTATATTTCTACTTCAGATGCAATGGAATTTAAGGCACTCTAAAATACGTTCTACTTAACCTTTATTTCAAGGAGCCAAGAAAACTTTGAACATGAAAGGGCTCATTTCTGGCCTAGGAATGTTATAACTTACCATTATTTTTTGAGAAGCAGTGCCAAAATGTACTATGTAATTTGATTAAGCACAAATAAAATGTTTTTAATGTTCAGGTTGGAATCATGGATAAAAGTGCTAAGCCATTAAAAGCTACGTTTCTTTCCCAGTGTATCTTACTTTCCGAAAACAATATTAATGACCTAAAATGCAGCTGTTTACCACAGCTTTTAAATTCACTTAATTCCTGCCTATTTTTACAATTTCACCAGAATTTTGCTTAGGCATTCTAAAACTACCAAACCTTGAGATCTAGCTTTATGTTTAGATATCTGTGACATAAGAAATGCTTATTTAATATTGTTTACATGTCAAACCTTCAAAGTCACCTCCTTAATGACAAGAACTCACTACAGACAGGGCTTGGGTGCACTCTTCAAATAATCAAATCTGTTTTTATTTTAACTTGTAAAGTTCAGTTTTGGAATCCCATCATTCCTTCTGTGGGGAAAAAATGATTTGGATACAATAGATATTATGTTCCTAGATACATTTAATTTCACACACTGCCTTTGATTAATAAACATGCTACTAAGATCCACGTGGAGTAATAAATTCAGTGCTTACCTAGCTTCTCCAGACTGTGTGTGGCACCCAGAGAAGGGGCTGGGATTGCAGGTCACTCTGGGGTTAAGAGAGGTGAGAGTCCTGTACCTCCTGGAGCCTTCCCACCCCTAATCAGCTGCACAATATAACCTATATATAACCCATAATATAACCCATATATCTAGGCACAATATAACCCATTCATGGCTCATACATGTGTCTGCCAGGCCTGTTAGGAAGCTCAGAAAACAGTATAAAGAATGCAAAAGGAATCAGAGAGCTGGACTTCTACCTGATTAGCCTAAGGCATAGTACTTAATCTCTCTAGGCCTTAGCTAAATCACCTGTAAGTGGCTATCACATCTACACCCATGAGAGTTGTAGTGAGGCTTAAATACCATAGTATATCCAAAGCAACTGGCAGAGAACCTGGCATACCCTAGGCACTCACTAAATACTACCTATTCTTTGTTTTCATAAAATAAAATTATTTAGATCTTGTCCCAATTCTCCAAGTGCCACCAATCAACCAACGAAAAGCGAGTATTGAGAACTGACTATGAACTTCCAAGAAGAACAGGAGGAGAAGGAGATAAAGTGAAAGTGAGCAAGGGAACGGACATGGGTGTGTCTGCGGCTGACTCACAAATCTGTGGCCTGCGGGTCGTGTTTAGCCCTTAAAGACTTTTTTGTCAGTTGACAAAATTTAAAAATCAGAAGATCTGGCACCTCCAGGCCCACATCTCATATGGCAACCATGGCTTAGAGTCAACTTGTGTTTTTCATGCAGGGGGCACTCTCCAGTTTATCATTGTTCTACCCTGGCTGGCTTCACTTATTCACCTTAACCGCCTGTGGACATGCAGGTGTGTAAGCCTTGGTTCTGGTACAGTTGTGAAATAGTAATAGTATAATTGAAACATAAAGCTAGAAAAGTAGGTTGACCAATTCCTGGAGGGCCTTTGAGTGCCAGACTAAGGAGCCTAGGGCTCATTTGTTTGCTAAAGCGAGGTGAAGGAGGTTTTCAAGGCCAGGAGTGGCAAGAGAGGTAGGATTAACCTTGGTGCATCACAGAAAGCAGACTGGACAAAGGAAGGATAAGGGGAGGGAGGTGAGCTTGCCTTTAAATTTATTGAGCTTGGGTTCCCCATGCTATGCCAAGTGAAGCTACTGGACAAAAATATCAAAGGCAGAGCTTGCCAAAGAGGGCTAGAGTTATGATCATGTGAGCCACTGCCTGAGAAGGATGGCTGAGACCAACAGGAATTCTCAGATATGACTCAGGAAAAATAAGCAGTGCCCTAAGGGTTGAGCTGGAGTGAATATTCACTTTTGGACAACGGCAAGGAAAAGGTGAGTTAAGTAAAGGGAAAGAGAAAGGAGAGAAATAGGAGAATTGGGAGACACAAATGTTAACAGAAATTAACAAGAAAAAAAGATTGGAAAAGAGAGCAGATCATAAGCGGCCAACGCTGCTGGAAGGAGGTTCATCAGACTCAGCATTCAGAGGCCATTGATTTGTTGTGCGGGTGGTCCCTGGTCTGATGGCCTTGGAGAGACGCCCCTTGGTAAATGGTGGGGATGTACTCTAGTTAAAATGAATGAAGGATGGTCTGATAATCAGCTCTCACGCCATGCATCACACGGTTTTTCCCCAAAGACTCCTTAGAGTTGTAGAGCTCATTGATTAGAAACAGCAGTTGCTCTTACAAATGAGCCAGGACGAAAAATTTCTTCATGATCAATGCAAGTATCATTTTATTTAACTGTATAGATTAGAATGCGGGAATTGTCATGGGCATGAAGCTCTCAATACCAATCTGCCAGCATCTACCAACAAAAATTAATTTCTGGTTCTAAGATTCACTGTCTAACATAATTGACCCCTCAGAGTTGCTACACGCTTGTATGATTAACATCACAGAATGCATTCTTAAGATGCAAGCTGTGTTTCTAAGTGCTTGTCAATTAAACATTCTAAAATTTCAGGAAACAAAGAAAAAATTAATTTAAACATAAAATCTTAAATTAGAAGCCTGAGACATGTTTATTATAAGCAAATTAATAGTCTAATATTTGAATCCACTTAGGATAAGGTATAATGTTTTCACCTCTAAAGCACCAAAAAGAATCTGTATTATCAATTTCCTTTCAAAACTTTGAAAAACATCATCAGTCTGAATGTTAATTTTTTTCTGGTCAGGGTGAATCATTAGCATTGAATTTCAGAAAGATAAAATTTTATTTACTTATTTATTTTTTTGTTTCTAATTAACAGAAATTCTAGGAATACTAAAGAGAAGTTATTTTCCTCGAAGTTTAGCAATAGATGCTCAACTACCTCTTTTAAAGCTAAAAATTGGCATGATAGATATATTAAAGATAAAAAGATATTCTACAAAACTTACTAATTTAAGATAAACACAACTAAGCACAATTAAGGCTCTTTCTAAATCATCTGGCACAAGATCTTACACACACTGAAAATTTCCAATATAAAAAAAATTACTTTAATGTATTGCCTGTATTTAAAAATATTCCTAGGGCAAATATATCAACCAGTGACTGACAGCGAGCCTGCCTTTGTGTTCTGGTTTCCAGAGCAGGCATTAGAGTTCTTTTCAATCACACACAGCTGCTTTCTTTCTCACACAGGTGAAAGCAAGACTTGTGGGTTTAGGGTCACAAAGAAAGGTTTGGCCTGCAGCCCGTTAACTGGGCTCCTGCGACTAAGCGCTGAGCACTATGCTCTCTGTTCGCAGGGTTTAGGAATTTGGCGAGATAAAGAAAGAACCACCTGGGGCAGCCTACACACCCCAAGCTGATGGATCTCCCACTCCTGTGTGAATGTCTGAGCAAGCCTCCACACCCCACCCTCCCCAGCACACATTTCAGCCCTAGAGAGCCCCAAATTTGTTTTAAACCACACCCATTCCTTCCCATGCACCAGGAAGCCGGTAGTGGCTTCAATGGGCTATGGGGAAAAGCCCAGGAGGAAATGACAGCAGCCACTCTGTTTGGAAATAACCATAACAGCCCCCTTTTATTGATCACATACTGTGTGCTGGTACCAAGAGCTTTACCTATATGATCGGTCCGGCTCATATCCACCCTTGGAGACAGGTCTCACATTCTCTTTTCGGAGGCGATGACACTAAGGTTAAGTAAGGTGAATAATCACCCATGCTCCTCAGCAAGCTGATGTCAGCGGACGTCTAAGTCCCAAAGTCAGCTACGCTCCACCACTGGCTTTTTCACTGCACCATGCTCTCCTGAGGGTGTGGATCCAAACAGTCCACACTGGGGAGTGGGAAAAGAAAGTGCAGGAATGTCACGGAATCCCTGGCTTTGGAAAGGGGGAAGAGTCATAGACATAGGAACCTGGTCTCTTTATTGGCTTTGAATCACAAACAAGCCCCTATGAAGCTGTTTTTCATCTAAGTGCCAGTATGCTGTGTTCCTTTATTCCTACTCAAATTTTACTTTGTTTTTATTTTCTAGTGAATGCCTGGCCAGCACAAATAGATAAAAGAGATTAATTTGCTTTTCTAAAGGTAGAACTGACAATCACATGGAAGGATTAACATAGTCCATACATTCATAATGCTTTTAAGATATCTTAATGGCCAATTATACATATTTAGATTTTAAAAGATGGAAATGAAATGTTAAGGCAGAAACTAAAAAATTTTTTATGAAAGTCCAATCATAAACTTCTGCCATTCCTTGTAGATAAACTTCTCCATATGAAACATTACAGATACTAAAAATCTTAGTCACATTATATTGTGTTCACTCTTTCCTAAATGAAAAGAATTAACTTCCCTGTCAAAGTCTTAGTGGTCTCTCCCCCTTCATCTGCCAACACCTGGGTAAACAGGCCATTAAATATGTATTAATTGTCATTGATCAAAAATTTTTTTAGGCTAAAATGTAGTTTTTAGTGCCTTTAGGCTAAAGACACTCAAATAAACTCCTTTGTCTCAAATGGTTCTGATAGGTCCATTTTGTTTTGTTTTAAGATATATCTACTACTCAAACACCTACCAATGTCCTTAGGGCATTTTCTTACCATTGAAATCACATGATTCCTAGTGATACATTACAGCCATGTAATGGATACAGGAGTTCTGAAATATCACCAAGAATAATGTAAATATAATAATATAATAAAAAGAAATATTTCTACTCTTAACACACCAACTAGATGTCTTACAGCTCAATTCCAACGCTCTCTACCTAGAGTTAGTACAGAACCCATAGGTTGAGGGCTCAGGCCCACAAGCTGCCCCCATTTCAGATGCCAGTCACAAGTCTCAGGTTGTCATCTGTACTTCTGACCAACCAGCTATAAATTAGAGGTTCTCACAACTCCCTCCTCAGGCTTGATAATTTACTATAAGAGCTTATAAAACTCATTTACTGGTTTATTATAAAGGACAGTAGAAAGGATACAGATGAACAGTCAGGTGGAGTTAAGGCAAGGTCTGAAAGTGTCCTGAGCACAGAAGCTTCTGTCCCTGTGGAGTTTGGGTTCACCAACCTGGAAGCTCTCTGAACCTTGTTGCTGAGGGTTCTTATGGAGGCTTCAATATGTAGGCATGATTGATGAAATCACTGACCACTGGCAGTTAAGTCAATTTCCAGCCCCTCCCCAATCCCCAGAGGTCCAGGAGTTGGGCTGAAAGTCTCATCCCTCCAGTCAGGCCTTGGTCTTTCTGAAGACCAGCCCCCGGCCTGAAGCTACCGTCATATCAGCACACCTTCCACTCTGGAGATTCCAAGGGTCTTAGAAGCTCTTGTGTTAGGAATCAGAGGATGAGACCAAATATTAAAAGAAAAGATGCTCCTATCACCCCACCACTCATGAAACTACATGGCTTTTAGGAGCTCTGTACCAGGAACCAGGAGCAGAGACCAAATACATCTTTCTTATTATGTCACAAGAATATAACATCATATACAATTATATGTAATAAGCTACTTTTATAAGAACAAATTTAATTTGTGCCATTGTTTAAGAAAACCAGTTCTTCCAACTGATAGTATATGAAATCTTAATATTTCTTAGCACATGGTTAATTTCTTATGAAAAATATTTCTAACAACTGCTAGGAATTTCAGAGTGAATGATGAAGAATTCTCAAACATGAATTCAATAGCTCAAATTAGACATATTAAAGATGCTTATAGCTAAGTAAACCTTGCATGCCAAGAATACATGAGATTATTCTAAATATTCACTGGTTGAGAAAAATATAGGAGCCAAACTACTTTACAGACTTTTTTTTTTTTTTGAGACAGAGTCTCACTCTGTTGCCCGGGCTAGAGTGAGTGCCATGGCATCAGCCTAGCTCACAGCAACCTCAAACTCCTGGGCTTGAGCAATCCTCCTGCCTCAGCCTCCCGGGTAGCTGGGACTACAGGCATGTACCACCATGCCTGGCTAATTTTTTATATATATATATATATATATATATATATATACATATATATATATATGTTTTTAGCTGTCCGTATAATTTCTTTTCTATTTTTAGTAGAGACAGGGTCTCGCTCTTGCTCAGGCTGGTCTCGAACTTCTGAGCTCAAACAATCCGCCCGCCTCGGCCTCCCAGAGTGCTAGGATTACAGGCGTGAGCCACTGCGCCCGGCCTAGACTTTTTAAAAAATGATTATATAATTCTTTAAATCACAATATGTTTATATTTCTTTAAAGAAACAAATATATAATTATGGCCTTGGGTCTACAGTGTCAAAACAAATTAACATAAGCTTCCATTTATAAAATTAAATGCCATTTCCCCCTTCTTTAGGAATCAAACTTTGATTTTTTTCTGGGCATATTGCTCCCCAAATATTTTAAAATCAATACAAAACAATATATTTCTCAGCTTCACTTGCAGCTAGATGTGGCCACAAGATTAAGTTTTGGTCCATGAGATAAAAGCAGGAGCCATGTGTGATGGACAAATGTGCTGTTCATGACTCTCTGTCCTGCTGCCTGGACAGTCATGCTAGTATCCATCAGGGAAAGTCACACTCCAGGGACATTGGAACAAAGAGCTAGCTGCAAGGAATCTCAGGACTCACTGATGACAGAGTGGCCTTACCCTCTCTGGACTGCATTTCTCCACATTTATTTTCACATGAGGGACAAATACATTTATACCATGTTTACATCACCATTAGAGGTTTTCCTGTTACATGCAGCCATGCCTAATCAAAAATAATGCATATACATTGAACATTTTCAGAACTTAAGCACATGATCAGCAATATAATCTGGTTCTCAAGTTTCTCAATTACCCTAAGTAGGAAAAGTACATTTAAGGAGTTTGTGAATGTATCCTGATCTCACTACTATGGATTTCTAAAATGTGCTGATGAAAATGCATTTGCCTTGCACGTTTTTCTTTTTTTTTTTTGAAAGAAGAAACACCCACCCTAGGAGACTGTCAAATAGTGAAAATTGTCATAATTCTGAGACAAGCATACTATGCCAATCGGCACTGGCAGAACTTGAGTTTACTAAAATTATTCTACCAAAGTCATCAGTAAATGAAAATGGCTTGCAGTGCCTTCAAAATCAGATCAAACTGAACTAAGATATAAAAGGTCTTATATATCCCACTCTGGGGACAGGATCCAAGATTAGGATGAAAAGACCCCACCCTGTTCTTTCTTTTCTTCTTAACACATTACCTGACACTAGATTTAAGATCTATAAGCTGTTACACAAAAACAAAATATGTGATATCAAGCAAGACTGGAAGAAAATTTAGGGAAAAAAACTAACCTGCTCTCAGTACCATGTAAATCCTTCTTTGTAGAAAGTATATTTAAAGCTCACTGAAAGGGATACAGTAAGAAGGAAAATAGCAGAAGCTTACATACACCCATTCACCTAAAACTATGTTCACTTTTAGACTGAGAATTTACGTAGAAATATCCAGCCAGGTATGCAATACACAATTTTAAATTGTACTTTTCATGTTCACACTCAGTGAAGCTCATTTAAAGGATTAAAGGATTTCCAAAGTTAGAAGATTCACCAGGTATCCTATATACTAGACAAGAACACCAAGTCTGAAGCAGAATTGCTCTAAAATTTATTTTCTGTCACTACTTAGATAATGACAATATATTTGGGGATTTTGTTTAGTTTTCCACCCTTTCTGTTCACTCATATTTAACAACTCTAATTTCATATTTATTTTTGAGATGGGGAGAAGGATTGCCAGCCAAGCAGCAGCCTTAAGTACAAGGCAAAAAGCTGCAAGCAGAATGGAAAGAATGGTTTCAATTGTAGAGCAAGAAAGCCCAAGGGCAGAAAATGAGGATAATGGGAAATGGGAGGGAAGGTTATAGCGAGAAAAGACTGCAAAGAGAAATGAGGAAAAGCTCAATTGTAGGCAGGTTACAGGCAAACATTCTCCCACATAAAGAATATCCCTTTTAGATGCGTGCTTGTCAGTTACAGCAATTCTATGACATTACACCATTCAAATGAGGCAGTAATTTGATTGATACTTGCTGTGAGAGATTAACATGCAGTGATTATAATCAACAAATTGCCATCCACTAAGGTTCCTTCCTCACACTTGGAAGACTATCTATCTGAAGTACACATACATACTCTTACACAAAAAAACACTTTTCCCCCCATTTTCTGAGAGGATGCTACATTTTACTTGAGGAAGACGTCATGAGCATTTTAAAATTCAGACAAGGACATCTGATGATCTCACTTTAAATCTAACAACTGTTTGGGGAAATGACACAAGGTCTCTGAGACAGAGAGAGAAGTGGGGAGGGGAGGGGGAGAGGGGAGGGGAGGGGAGGGGGAGAGGGGAGGGGAGGGGAGGGGGAGGGGATGGGTTGTCTTAAATGCAGTTTCAAGTAATTTCAGTTGCCAATGTTACAATGAAACTATCGTTTTGCTAAAATCACTAGGTTGTCAAACTCACTACTGACACAATATCTTGTCTCCATGAATTTCACTGCTTCTCACTTTCAATTTGCTGCTCCAGAAACACCCGACTTACATCACACATTTAAACAAGTTCCTGGAAATACAGCTGGACACTGACAAAATCACATTTGTTTCTGCTGAAGTACAACACTAAGTGTGCCAACAGACCCAAAACTTACTGAGAATATATGGTTGTTTTAAAACTTTTAAGATTTGAGAACAGAATTTTCCTTTTAAAAGAACAAAAATCCTAGTTAGCACTCAACTGAGGATCTGTGCTGTAGAGATTATTTTTCCAAACAACTATATAGAAAAGAAAGCGAAGTAGCCTTCATTCTTACAGGGTACTTGTTGGGGGAGACAGACTATAAAGAGAATATGAAACAAGCTGTTATTTGTCTCAAATGTATGAGAAAAAAATGAGTTATACCAAGGACTTGTGTTTCAAAAGCAACCGTCATCCTGTGTCAAAGAGATTATGTAGATTCAAGCCGATGTCTTATTCATATAATAATAAAACTGAGGACTATTCATAGAACCTCCTAATTCTTCATGAACTTTGTGACTTTTCAGATAGCACCATTAAATTTTATCTCTGAAAATAGATTGTAAGTTTATATGTTTTGATTCTTTGAAAATTGACAATTCATGTACACACTTAGGGCAACTCTCAGTACACCAGAATATTTTATTGTTTGTAATAAATTATCCTCCAGCTATTCTAGAAAATTAGAAAGTTACTGAACTACAAGGAAAAAGTAACTAAGGTTCCCCAAGGAAATGTATCTAAAAAGGTAAGTATCAAGTGGACATATGAGGTAGAGGGAAAGCATTTTAGGTGAAGCAAATACATGTAAATAAAGGAATATAAAGCAAATAAAAAGTGCAAATGTGAATAAAGGAGACATTCCATCCATTTCTACATCTTCCATACTGGGTGCAGTTTACATGGGAAAACCAGGGCTCAGGGACTGAGGTCACCACTGGGACAGACTGTACAGAAACAAGCAGTCACATGCACATTTCATTTAGAACAAACAGTGTGAGGAAACTTCCAAAGACTATGTCATCTTCTGCTCTAGGACAAGGCCTTCACTCTAACCCGTCAGAAAGGGATTGATAGTTTCCTTATAAGTATTTAGAGAAGAAAGTCTATAAATGCTTAAGATACCCAAGTTTTTCATAATCCTTATAGTTGAGAAGCTAAGAATCTAATTTCTCGGGTCTTCTTTTCTCTGAAGTACTCCATTTTCCATTTCCTATTTTCAGATCCTCTTAAAATTAATTTCCCATAGTCCTACAATATTTTAGTTGATTTCCAGTGTGCTGTAGACTTACATAGGAACTTTCCCTTTACAAAGTCTACTATAAAATGGTCACGTTTTTATGGCAACAGCCTCATAAGTAAACTGACTATAATTTCCCTTCAAATATTACAGTCTTAATTACCCAATGTTTTATTTATTTATTTTTTTACTTTAGAAATAAACCCACATGCACACTCCCATATACACACATTATAGTAAATTATAAGAGCGGGCACAAAATAAACAAAGATAGGAACTGAAAGATAATCATAAAATTAAGAGTTTAATGAAAGTGCTCTCTCTCCACACTGTTCTCTACAAATACTGGGTAATCATTGAATAAACTACTCTATATTTCTCTGAAAACTTTAATATCATTGGAAAACTGTAATTTGAAAGGTAATACTTTTATAACCTTTGATGCTAAAATCATTTGTAATACTAAAATTAAAACTTCAGATTGTAAACAACAGCTCAAATGCGGAGTAAACGTGAAAATGATCCATTTTCATTCTAAGTAGGGATTGTTTCCCTGATAGGTTTGCTATACCACTTAAATCCTTTTCCATTACACATCTTCCTTTGCCCATTGGTTATGCCGTAATGAAAACTTCCACATTTCCATTATTAATCAGCGTATGTTAATGATCTTATGCTTCAGTTCAGTCTCACTTCATTTCACCTTGCTTCATTAACAACAAGGGTATTAATTAACCCACAATCTACTGGCAGTGTACAAGCATCAATTCCCTTGTTATCATACATAAGATTGCATGTTTAAAGATGGTGTGAATAGATTAACCCAGAAGATGAACACCTCAAATGAAATCCACGGTCAAAATATGATTTTTAATCACTTCTCATTTGAGTGGTCTGATACAGGGTCAACTAAAACTAGGACCTGTCTCTCTTTTCCTCTTTTTTAACCTTTTTGAAGCAGTTAGCCTCACCCAGTGGCCATCCTGCTCACAGCTGGAAGCCAAGAAGCAGGTCTTTGTGCTGGAGATTAGATCTCTCCTAAGTGGGTACAGAAGCACCTGATTTGGGGTTTATAGCTTGACTTGAATGGTAGAGTCTCACTTCAATTATGCCTTTCATCTATGATTCCAGTCTCTGACAAAAAACGATCTTTGGGATAAAACTCAGAATATATCTGGGCTCATTTCCCGATTCGATTCAAATGTTCACTCAATCACTGAAGCAATTTAATTAACTGCAACCTCAGCTTCTAAGTCCATTAAATGGGGATAATTATCCTGCACAGAGATCCATCTAATGGGACAAGGTTGGGATAAATAAATCGGTGTCTGGAGTAATCTTTGAACTCTGGCTCTCAGATCTGGAAGGGGCCTCAAATGTCACGTGGTCTAAAGCCTCTGCTTTTATAATAAAAATGAGGCAACCGAGAAGAAAATCTCTACACAATCCTAATTATCACATCACTTTGTCAACATTAATTTATAAAGTCTTCCAGTGCTTCAGTTATGGCCACCAAATACAGTACATTCCACTCTCCATATAAGGAATTAGGAGAGAAGCTCAAGAACTGCCAAAATCCAAACCAAGACAAAAACCCTAGCACAAACACTGCAGAGCAGAGCAGAAACCACATTCTAATCTGAGCACTTTTACTCCTAGGTTCTCTCTTGACACCATTCTGGGGACTTTTTACTGTCACTATGGATAGCAGTTTCAACTCTTTGCTGTATCTGGAAAAAACGAGTCCTTACTGAACAGTGAGTGGTGTTCTTCATCTGCATCTGATGTACACCCAGGGAAGCTAGAGTTTGTGCTAATGAATTTAGTCTTTCGCTGATTTTTTTATTAGTATGTATGCAAACAAAATTAACCTAAGATTTAAAAGTGCCAGTTTCATAAAGCTGAAAAAGCCCTCAAGTGGCAACCTAGTCCAGTTAATTGTCTTAGAGAGCTATTTTCACAGATTAAGATGGAAAAAGGCTAATATCCTTATCAAACATTTCCAAGAATACAGTAGCTATTTGCCATCCAGGGATACCTGTATATATTTCTGATTTCTTTTATGTTATTTTTTTAATTTCTATTAAGTCTATTTCATTAGGTTCTGAACTTTGTTGAATATGATCAGAAGTTTCATGTCAATTAAAATATTTTAAATACATTAAATTATCCTCCAGCTTTATTTCTCAAGACATGTGGATACTGTTATCCTAAATAGTGCCTGTAATGATATTGGTTATTTAACATCTATCATTTAATATGTGAATTTTCCTATTTATTTTATCATCTGATTCCCTCCAAGAGAATATAATCCTCCATGAGGGTATGGAGTTTGTTGATTTTGTTTTCAGTTGTATACCTGGTATTTAGAATAGTGTCTACACAGTAGGAGTTCAAAGATATTTACATATAGAATGAAGAAATTAAATTTTTCTAAGGTATTCATTCAGGTGCATATAGAAACTGAATAAATGAAAAAGGCACTGTTATACTTGTTACAGAAGCAGTGTGTAAAGTTAAAAGTTGAGGAATTACAGGGAAATGGCTAGTATAAGAGATATGATTTAGTATATTTCATCACTTGGGGAAAACTGCTGCTTTTTTCCTACAGTGCTGTGTCTGAATATCCCAAAATGGCTTGGTAATAAAACTCCACAAATGGATTTTACTAGTAGGTAATATATCAAAGCTATTCTTTGGAAATGTTACAGCATAATTTCTCAAAAGAACTTAAAAAGTTCCCCATTGGACAAGGTTATAGAAAAACACACTTAAATCACCACTAGATATGGTCACTGAGCCTTAGATCCCAAACTTAAAACCCCATCAACATTCTAACAGCTCTGTAAGGCTGAAGAAATGTATCAGTCATATAAAGTAACATGAAGTTAGACCAAATTTCCTAAGCCCTTGTGCAATGGCTAAATGCCGGTGCTTTCCGCATAAAATGACTATAAGATTCTGGAGGTCATCTGCTTGAATTCTCAAGTGTCCCTCTGATCTAGAATCCCATGGTTCTGTGACATATTTTGACAGGAAAGAGCATATAGGTCCCTTTGAATCAAAGAGTTTTAGTGATAAAAGCACTTCAGAGATCATCTCATTTATGACTTGCTCAAAGTCTCAGGCTGGTTTACTAATGGAGCCCAGATCTGGGACTCAAGGCTTTTAGAACCTCGTTTTAGTACCCTTTCTACTCTGCTATGTGCAGTTTCTCCATCCTTAAAATCTATTATTTACAGAAGTAAGCATTCTTGGCTGTGAGACCTAAGGACCGCCCAGGGAATTCTGCAGTGTGATAGAACCCTTACAAAAAGCCAACTGGGTTTTGTTCACGATATCCTCACCTCCTCATTTCAAGAGTGGAGAAACCAAATGTGTGTAAATGTGTGTGTCCAGTGCCTCTGTTCCCTGTGATTGTATCTTTGAAAAAAACAAAAACAAAACAAAACAAAAAAAAAACCGCTTTAGTGGATGGACCAGCAGTACAGGTTTGTCAATTACGAACTTCTCAGGCTATTACGTCTGAGCAGTTTGTCAGTTATGAACTTCAGAGGCTCCAGGGCAGGGACCATTAGACATGAGGCTGGACATACAGCACTGGAGAGGGGTCAGAAAGAGGAGGAGGAGGAAAGGAGGAATCATTCCCCTAACTCTCAGAAGGAAATGTATATTTATAACCATTAGAAACTTGCAATAGGTCTTAAAAAATGGGTGTGAGATACAGCCAGTGTTCTATTTCAGTGGCTTTCAAATCTGGCTACATAACTAGCATCACCTGGGGAGCTTTTAAAGCCCATTAGACCTAGACCCCAACTCAGGCCAACTAAATCAGAATCTCTGGGCACTGGTATGTTTCAAAAGTGCTCCAGGTGCTCCTTATGTGCAGCTGCAGATAAGCTACCTTGGTCTATTTGTTACATGACGTTACAGAAATAAAAAAGAAAAGACATAAATGCAAGATATGTATGTGCATATCAATTCTACAAAATCATGAAAAGACTTACCACCATCTAAAACTTTCTCTACCCACCCTTGAAAAGTTTTAGTCCTACAAAAGTGATGCTGCTACAGGGATTTTATGGTTTGGTAACCTGGGAGAAAAAGCCTAGAACAAAGGCACCCAGCATCACTCCAGATATCCTAAAAGGCAAGGTATGTAAGAAAGGAGTTCACTTTATTGTCTTCTATCTTTCCAACAATCAGAATAAAAGCATTATTTATTTTCCTCCACAAAAATTATGTATCAAGGGCTTATTACAAGCTTGGTGCGGGCAGGGGAGAAGATAGGAGCATTAATAGAAAATGAGGTACCTGTCCTAGCTTTACTGAAGGTTTGGTTTGTGCAATGCTTGGAAAAAGCCGCTAGGCTGACCATCAAGAACTTTTGGACTCTATCAAATGAGTAAGACACCCCTATAGTATAAAGCTGACACTTTCACAGAGGTTGTTGCCTTCTTAGAATAGTAATGACTCACTTCTTCAATCACATGTTCAACTTACTCTGCGCTGCTTAAAGCAAACCACCAACATTGAGGCATCCCAAAATGATCAAGGCAGGCTGCATAGACATTTCCACACCGAGGCATGTTAATGAACTATACTGAATGATAACCTTATGAAGTTAAAAAAAAAAAAAGCAGCCATGCCTTAAAGAAATCAGGTCAGGTCTAATGAGAATCAGCTGGCAGGCTTTACCTACTCCTACTATCCTATTCTATTTGCTTGATTTTCTTGGAAACCTGGAATCATAAGTGCATTTTCTTCAAAAGATGAATAAAGAATAAAGAAGTGGGAATTAAGAAATGGGAAATAACATTATTTCCTCCTGTGGTTTCCTTAAGGTAGACTCGTTATAACACAGATTCAGAAAGAAAAATCAATGAGAAGGTTTTTCTCTATATAATCCACAGTTTTCCCCTCTGCTTTGAAACAGAAATCATTATTTCCTACAGAAGCGTCTGTAAGCAAAACATACTTCATCCTCTCCAGGGAGGGGAAGGGGTTAAATAGGTGCAGTAACCACTGTGACCACAACAGAACAGGACTGGCTGGGTCAAAACCTGTTCCTCCATCTCTCCAACTCCTCTCCTCACAACTTGTTTTTTTCCTTCTTGCCTTCTTTATAATTCTCTCATGTAAATCTCATGCCCAGTGATGTCTGCCCTATTTCTGAGAGAATGAAAGATGAAAGACAGAGCTGCAGAAACTGCTTGATTTTCCTCTAACATTTCAAAATGTTTCAAGTCAGAACCTGAACCTTGGAAATAAAAAAAAAAAAAAAAAAAGAGAAATCTTTGAAAACAGTTTCAATCACTTTCCAAGTTCACAAATAAATATCCAGTTACCAGACTTTTAGTTTTTCTATTTTAAACAATGAAGAACTATGGGACAAAGGAAGAAATGTTAAAAAATTTAGATTACAAGAAATTGTGGCTGCTATTTGGGAGTGTTATATTTCTAATATGATAGACAAAAGAAAGAGACTGTCATAGATTATTGAACATTTCGAATATGGCTGCAATGCATGGAAGACCAAATAAATACTTGGTTGGTTTACTTGTTCCCTATTAGTATTTCCCATTCATCTTCTATTTAAGAGTTTAAGAAATTCATTCATTCATTCGTTAGTTCATTCCTTCATTCCACAGATATCACTGGATGACTTCTTATACCTGTACTACCAGGGAGGAAAGGTATGCATTTGGAGGATTATGAAAATAAGTATGGTAGGTGTGTCAATCAAGTCATTTAGGAAAATCATTAGTAGCACCTCTAAAGTTATTTTTGCTTTTAAAACTTAGCTTGATTTAGTGATAGAATACTGTATGAATTGTTTAGTTGTTTCTACTCTTTCTTGATTCCAGTAGCAACAGAAATGCCCATCTCAATCGCCCTGGCCTTCTCCTCCCTATTCCCTGCAATTTGGTAAACTTTTCCCACTTGCATGTTAATATCAATCAGTAATCACTTCAACTTGTCCTACGTGAGCAAAGACAGCCTGTTCTACTGGGCCCTGTGCACCTACATTTTCACAACTAAGTGACTTCTGCGGGAAAGAGGTGGGGAATTACTCACATCTCTTGCTGGGTTACCTTCCCCAGCCTCTGGTGGGCCCAGAATGTGAGAATCCAGAACAGGCTCATCCCTCATCCCAGCCTCCAGGACCACCTACTTCCTCCCCTGTACCCCCTTCCTCCCGTTGCTGTCAGGGCCTTGCACAGGGCCACCACATGGCTCCACCCAGCCCCAGATGGCTCCACCTCCCTAACAGGGGTGCTCAGGAACATAAAATGCTGCTGTGTACTTTTATTGCAGCCCCGTCTCATTTTCCCCCATCTGTCCTCCATATGGTTTATGCAGCTCTACTGGGCTCCTGCACACACAGGCCTTTGATAATGAGGGCTGCCGACCCGACCAAGATAAAGAATCAGAATTCACCTCTGTCACTGACAAAGGGCCGCAGTACTTTAAACGTCTGATTCACTTAGTATTCAAACAATTAATAGCCACTTTTCTTCAATTTGCACACAAAATTTATTCTGTTTTATATTTATTTCTTTTAATTTTATCAACAAAAACCACATGGTGGCTTTTCTACTGTTTTCTCCAAATGCTGTACTTGAAGTTTTAAAGAGCTACATGTGACTTCTACTTAGGCATCTCTTTTATACACACATCACTTTTTCCAAAACTGACTTTTTCATTTTCATAAAATTCTCCTTTGAAAGGAGGAAAAGTTGTTACCATTTTTTTCCCTCAGACGTCTCTGCAAAACTCTGAAGTTTCATGTGTGTCCTGCCCCCAAACTCTAAGCAAATGAGCAGAAATCAGGTGAGGCTGCACCCCTTCTGCCCTGCTTAGGTTAGTGCTACCAGAGTCAAGCCACGGAGTCATGGTCATCTTTGCTTTGTGAACACATGGCTGAAGTGACATGTTTTATCCCAGGGTTGGTATGATTGGGAAGAAAATAGGAATAAGTCACAATACACCGTGCACATCACTATTTCCCAACAGGAGGCAACTTCTGGTATTAGTAACAGTAATAAGAGCGATTTATCATTCCCAGTGTTAAGTAGTGGGAACTTGTTAGTGAGCACCTAGGCCATTTTTCTCAGAAGGAAAGAGAACACAGACTAATGACAATTACAAGGAAAGACAAAAGAAATCAAGCTAGGCCTAGGTAGGCTTTAATAATTTCTACGTTTATTAATATGACCTAGACACAAACTCTTGCATTTACAGAATAGGTTTGTGGTGTTATGAAGAAAAAGCAAGCATTCAACTCTTCCAAACCTCTACCACATTTAAAGTGTCCTCTCCATGACAGACAACTTGCCTGTGTTCTAGTCCAAACCACCTGTGTAAAAGCAGTCTGGTAATCAGTACATGGAAAATTATGCCCACTTCCACGATGATTCTATTTGGTGAAGCAGAACATGGGAGTAGCACTCAAATGCACAAAATATTAATCTGTAGATATATGAAATCAACCCAGCAAATGCCACAAGAATATGTTTTCCTTTTAGCTCATTTTTTGTGTGTATAAATGACCACTATTGATTTTTTCCTCCAAACACATGCAAAATAAGGTCTCTATTTAAATTTTAAGATCAAACAATAACACTACTGCAAGATACATGATTTGGTCATGTTGCTACATTTTTTTTTTTACCCATTTACATGTTTCACACATCTTTGTTTCTCTTATTGTCCTTTATAATGCACACTATAGACCCAGAGGTCACTTATGTTCAGTCAAAACTCCTGGGACGCAAGGAAACTCTTGTTCCCACCTAAGCTGTCATTTCACAATCCCTTCTGCATGGTAAAAACCTAAGGAAACTGTGGGTATCACAGGTGCTGTGGTAGCAGCAAAAAGTGCACTTTAGTCAAGGAATCAAGTTGCAAAATTCAGCCTATAGCCAGAGGCCTATTCATTGGGATAATTGCTTCAGGCTGGAACAAATTACAAATTCTGGTGAAGAGAAGCAAGTACTTTCCCTTCTGTGGTAAAGGAAGTTATAGATAAGTCATTTTGTAAATGGAATAGTAGTGTTTCCAAAAGTGCATGGATGCAAAAGCTAAATGGGTATTTTGCTCTCAGATTAAATTAAAAGGACAAGAAGTCTGATTGATAAGGCATCAGTGAATTACAATTTCTGGTCTGAAAAGCTATGAGTATCATATTCTGCACCGCAGGGCTTGCTCTGAGCCAGCAGTTTGTAAACCACTTGGAAAAAGGCAGAAGTTGCTGCTAAACATGTAGCTGCTGAGTAGTTGCATTAATTGTTGACATTTGGGCAGGGAGGCTACTCCCCCCAGCTCAGCACTTCCCACATGCCAGGTGAATGCCTGCTAACCCTCCTTCCCCGTGTTTCTTTCCACTGAACACGGGCTAGTGAATGTTGGCCTCTTGCCAACTGCCTCAGGTGAGATTTGGTAAAAATTGCCAAGGAATCAAGAACATCTGCCTTCATATCATTTTCTTTGTACAGCTACTTCCCAGGCAGCTGCTTGGGAACTACATGTGTCCATTTACTGGATTTAAACACAATGGCACAAGGCAAAGGACAAGGCACACAAAGCATATGCTGTTTCACCCCACCCTGGTTTCAGCTAACAGTGGGAGCCTTGCCCCTGAGGATACTGACAAGGGCATCAGCAGCTGTGAGTCTGGAAGCAGGAGAGACACTCCGTGCCTTACCTGTTTCTTTGTCCTGGACTTCTTCCAGGTGCAAGTCATTCAGGAGGTGCTCCAAAATCTTCTCCGGAGTCCCGGACACTACCACGTATCTGTCAGAGAGCAGAGAGTCCACTGAGTCATCCTCGGTGGAAGACTGCGAGCGGCTGCTCCATTCATCGTCCTCATCCTCCTCGTCGATGTATTTGAAATAAGGCACATCGAAGGTAGGCAAGGGCAGCTCTCGGTCTGAGAGTGCCGCGGAATCTTTCCTCTCTAAATGAGGGTCAAAGACCCTCAGCCGGGAGCTGCCCATTGTGAGCGGTTACTAACAAAGGCATCCCCTTAAATGCTAAAAGATCTTGCCATCCCTGTCCTTCCACTAGGAACTGAGTCCATCTGGCTGCTAAGAGCTCTGCAGTCAGCTAGAACGCTGGAGAGGCGGAGAGAAAAGGGAGGGAGGCAGGGTAGAGGAGGCAGAGAGCGAGTGCGAAGGGAAGGCAGGGAGAAGGAAACGGGAGCGCATGCCTCTGGCTGCAGGGAAACTCTCACCTGCAATGGCTCTCCGGGCTCCCAGCGGTGGGGGCTGGGCCACAGCACTGCACTTTCTTCAGCACCAGGACGCTCCGGTCTTGCTCTTTCACTTGCACCGTGGTCACTTCATCATCCTGCTTTAATTGTGGAGGGGAGTGATGGATGAGAGAAGGAAAAAGGAGAGAGAATTAAAAAGGGGAAAAAAAAAAGCAGCTAATGAAAGCTGTATTTTCTAGAGTTGCTTTAGCATCATTTCTTTAAAGATTGAAAATAAATTAAGAGTCTGGTCAAAAATCGCCCTCTAATAGTAGAATGTCCAGGCTCAAGTTTTATTGAAACATAAAGCATTGGAGAGACATAAGTACTTTAAAGGAAACAGGAAAAAAAAAAAGTGGAGGTGGGATTTCAGAGTTTATTCTTAAAACTACCTAAACAACTTGAATTAGAGAATACGAAGTTCAAAGTTTCAAAAAGCACAACATACTGATTGAATATGTGCTATATTCTTTCACTTAGTGAATGTTTATTAAACACTTCATTAAAATGGGAAAATCACATAAAACCCACACAATTTAAGCATTAAAACAATGAGTAAGTCATATTCAATAATTGTAGTTGACACGTCATATTCATTTACTTCACAGCCGTGCTTTAAAAGGTAGGCAAAAAAACTACCCATTTGATCATTCAGTTCAATTTTTTTTTTTTTCAGACTTGAGATGGCCTTCAAATTTATCATGTACTCGTTTTGCCAGAATACAAGCAAAAATGGCTCTCTAGTTAGGATCTCATCTAGACTGAAATTCGGATGTCACGGGTGAGTGCCCTGACTTTCTTCACCTCAGTCCCTCTGTAGAAAGGAGAGACGGCTGAACCATCACTCATTTCTGCACACACAGCTCCCACAGCCCAGAGCGAGTGTGGCCCGCTGACGTGGCTCTGTCACAGAGCACGGCTGGCTGCTGACCCAGCAGTGTGGCTCCGACTCTGAGTGATGAACACTTCCAGGGTGTTTAGTGCAAAATTCTCCCAGTGTGCAAGTGTAAGGTAGCCCAGGAAAAAAAGAACATGTAAGATGCATACATGAAAATCGAGCTTTATCTATTTCTGATGATGGGAGCAAAAGATTAAAGAAAAGTTAAATCTTCAAAATGATGTCACCTCTTTAAAAAGGGAATCGTGCTACTGACAGAAAATCCTACCTGTAATTAGGAACAAACATAAAAGAGAAGGATATCCCCGCCCCCAATACATAAAAAGTACCATATCCATTGTGCCTTATTAATTGGTTCCATAGACCAATCAGGGATATCAGTCTATTTTATTCACCTTTTATAAGAATAGGAGGGCACTAATCTTGCCATAACTGCCAACCAAATCAGTGATAAAATTGCAATTTTACCTCCTGGTGTAAAATCCTAAGAAAATATAGCAACCTAGTCATTTAAGTCCTCCAGGATTTTCTTAAAAACAAAAAACATTGGTCAGTCTAAATAGCAATATAATTTTATGATCATTCTTTTTTAATCTTTTAGTGGCAAATAATTTTACTATGTAAAACTGATGTATTACATTTCAGCAAGGTCAGACTCAGAGTTACTGTGGCAATTAATGTTGGATATTCATTGTTAAACTCCCTGAGGACGGCAGTGTGACTCCCCTAACATGAATACCAATGTGTAATTGCTATCTTTCATTTCTCCAAAGGGGTTCTTTTGTTATCCGTGTGGCTGAAGTGAAATAAGATGGCTGGAGAGAGGGGCATTTATTGACCCCCCTCATAAAAAGAAAAAAGGCAGAATGAGAGTCTGGGATGCTGAGACACACAGAAACAGACAAATAAATCTGTTATTTGAAAGAACAAAAATCTTTCCCTGGTTTCCTTTAATCGTGCGCCAATACTCATTTTATACAAGCCCGCTGTCATTCTGGAGTACATTTTACATTCTATGTGCATGTGATATATGGCGTTATTAACTTCCACAGGCCACGCACATACATATGGATGGGAACGGCTTCTCTAATGCCTGTGTAACTAATATGTATTACATGGCTGTGCACACAGCAGCCACACTCTGCTGGGCAGGGGAATAGCTGAATCACATTGATGTACTATCAATAGCATCTTATGTCACTGTGATAGTTTCCATGTTGAAAACCTGTTAAAAATAAAGAAGAGAAAAAGCAGAAAAATCAGTGTATAAAGGGAGATGTAAGTTATCAAACATTCCCATGAAAACATCATAATCCTATGTATTATATCTGGCTTTTAAGGAGAGTTAATTTAATGCTTCCTGATCCGTGCACCCTTCACTAATTTCTCTTCCTGAAAAAGAGCAGAAATACCACAGCTGAGGTTCTGTGTGTGAAATTTTATTCTAGTGCTTGCTTGGTTAAGAATAAAAGTATTAAGAGAATGAGTGATGGAAAATATGTTCAATGACAAATAGTTCATGAAATGCAAGTAAAGCGTTAAAACACTTAATTGACAGTCATTCATTGAACAAGGAGTGAGGGCCTCCTTGGGGTAAGGCATTGTGCTGGATACCAAGTGGCAAGTGAAGATGAGTGAGACAAGTGCCCTGCGCTTAACTGACAAGTTAACAGGCTCCAGGACAACGTAAGCATAGCGAGATGAGAACCCTCAGATGTGGCCAAATGCAAGAAACAGTGCAAAAGTGGCATCCATGGGATTTGACAGTCAAAGATAACGATAGGCGACTGAGAGAATGGGAGTGGCTTTAAATGGGAAAATAACGGATGGAAGATGGGTTCTGGAGAGACTGACGCATTTGCTTTCAGACCCTTGATGTTTTAGCCTGGATGAGGCATCCTGCTGTAAGTGTTGAGCACACAGTCCCAAATAAAGGATTAGGCCTGTGGACAAAGGTCAAGGATAGAGACAAATGAGTGAATTATTTAAGTTGTGGCAGTGAATGAGATTTTAAGGGGGAGCAGGAAAGAGGGGAAACTGTGAATATGGGGGATTAGAGGAACTAAAAACAGAGAGTAAGGGGAAGAGATAAAGAGAAGAGAGCTCAGAGTCACAGGAGAACCTGCTTATAGAGAGACCACAAAGAACAAAGCTGGGATGAGTCAGGAGCCCAGGAGAGCACTGTATCCTGCAAATCAAGATCCAAGGAAAACCCTGCCTGCCACTGTGAAATTTACACAGATGATACATCTAAGAAAGAGTGATGGTGGGATGACTTCAGATCAGGAGAGGGGAAAGAAGTGTTAAAGTGTGAGTGACCGAGGAGGAAGGGAACAGAGAAGGGAAGACTACATCCTGGACATTTTGTTATAAAGGAAAGGAGTCGGCTGGAAGAGGCCCATTGCTCCAAAATCAAACCTCTCTGAATGAAGCAGGCAGCACCAGGGAACCTTTCAGATGGCAACCACTGAGAATCACCTAGCTTGACGCCATGGCGTTCAAGAAGTCACACAAGTAGCACACGTTCCAGTGCTGTTTGCCCTCCAGTTTGTGAACACAGTAACTGAAGATGCTAACTTACAGGAAGGCATTTATAGCCAATAGCTTGTTATGCTGCTTTTCATGTCACAACCTTCTTGGCCCAACTCTTATTCATCCCACAAAGTTCACTTCAAGAATCACCTCCTCCAGGAAACCCCCCTGGCCTCCCTTCTGACATGGCTGGCCCTTCTGTGTGACCTCACAGCCCCACCTACATCTTTCTAACTCAGCACTCTGAGGAGCACTTACTGATGCACTTGTCTCCCCTTAGACTACAAGTTCACTTGTGGGCAAGCACCCTATCTTCTTCCATTTTGAATTCCCAAAAATTAGCCAAGTCTTGACACTTCATAGACTCTCAATGAACATTTACTAAATGAATAAGTTTATGAACAAAAGGATGAATGGGGAAATGTGCATTTTAAAGAGGAGGTTTAGAGAACAACATCTGAAATCTCAAAGAACACTCTTCCCATGGTGAATTCTGCAGGATCTGAGAGAGGGAACATTGTGCAGAGAGGAGCCTGGTTAAGGAGGTGCCATCGGCCTCTGCTGGTGGGGCACAGCACTGGCCTGACAGTAGGTGCAGATGAGGACTCCAACAGACAGGGCTGTACTGAGGGAACAGCTGGCATGAGTGTCAAGTCAGGCAGTGACAAAGACAGGCAAGGGACTACATATTGGATCAGAATGGCCTGCTCCAATCCCAGATTAGATGGTGGGAGGGTGGTACATGCTACAACCACTGGGAGACAGCACTAGGCCTTGGCCACTATTTAAGATAACGTATAAGTATTTGTGAAGTGTAAAACATCAGGCAATTATTAGTTACTGGACCATTGATAGCTAACATAATTTTATTCCACAGCGGTAGAGGTAACCACAACCCAAGAACTATGAGGTAGGACTATCACATGCAGCAACCAGACCCCCAGGAATGGGCACCAGGGGAAGAATGAGCCATGACCAGGCAGATAAACCTCCCACAACAACTACCACTTACCAAGGTTCACTGCATAGCAGGCAAAGCCAAGAACTGAACATCCGTTACCTTACCTAATTACAATGATCCTATAAGTTAAATACTATGAAAATTCCCATTTCACAGATACTGAAGCCCAGAGAGATGAAATAACTTGATCAAGAAAGATCACAGAGCAGAGATATGGTGAAACTGAGACTGAACCCAGATAGGCTCAAATCCAGTGCCCTTATCTGGAATCACAGATGTCCCCCAAGATGGCCCGTGCTCTGTATTATAGATTGCAACTATCACAGGGGATTCACTTTACCCTGCTGCTGACAGCCAGGGCAGGGCAGTCGCTGGTGGGTCACCAACAGAGCTATCTGGGCCACAGAGAGGCTCAAAACTTCCAAGGGTTGCATTTCAAGAGAACAGGAGGGTTGACAGGGCCAAGCACAGTGTTAGGGTCATAGCTCAACCAGCTCAGATCAGGCAGAGCTCAAGGAGAAAATGAAGCACTGACCGGAACTGAGGCAAGGACCAAGGCAGGAACAGAGTTAAAGATGGCAGGGGTTAGACTTAGGGGAAATCGGGGTTTGTGGGTGCCCATGTATCTATACCCATACAACTCAGGGACACTGGTGGAGGTAGGGCTCCCAGTGCATAAGCTGCCTTGGGTCTGATGGGCTCAAGAACTTGGCAGAAACTGAACTGCCTACTTAAAATGGTTCATTTTATGTTATGTGAATTTTACCCGAACATGGAAAAAAACAAACAAAAAAAAGAACTGGGCACAGATGAGCCTGTGGACACAGGGGTTTGCTGAGCATGGTGCACAGGAATCTGTACCAAGGAGCCACAAGGGGTATAGCCAGGGAGCCAGAATGTCTAAGAAAGAAGAGTTCAGGAGGACGATGGTAGTAGGTTATTTCTATTCTCTGAGCCTTGTGGGAGAGGGAGCCCTGGAATTACTCACAATGTTCTAGAAAGACGACTTTCCACTAGTGGGTGGTGAGATAAAGGAGGCCGACTGTGGCTCAGATTAAGGAAGCACTAACAAGACAGAACCAGCTCTCTCAAGCTGGAGCAGAGTCTGTCAACAACATCACAGAACAAGTATGCCGGCGTGGATGCAGAGGGAAAGGGAACACTTACACACTGCTGGTGGGACTGCAAACTAGTTCAGCCTCCATGGAAAGTAGTATGCAGATACCTCAAAGAACTAAAAGTAGACCTACCATTTGATCCAGCAATCCCACTACTGGGTATTTACCCAGAGGAAAAGAAGGCAGTTTATAAAAAAGACCTTGCACTAGAATGTTTATAGCAGCACAATTCACAATTGCAAAGATGTGGAAACAACCCAAGTGCCCACCAATACACGAGTGGATTAATAAAATGTGGTATATGTATACCATGGATTACTACTCAGCCATTAAAAATGGTGAATTTATAACCTTTTGTAACAACCTGGATGGAACTGGAGACCATCCTCCTAAGTGAAGTATTGCACGAATGGAAAAACAAATACCACATGTACTCACTATTAAATTGGAACTAAATGATAAACACTCATGTGTACATACGGTAGTAAAATTCAATGGAAATCAAGCAGGTGGGAGGGGAAAGAAGGAGATGGGCAAATTCATACCTAACAGGTACAATGCACACCAGCTGGGTGATGGACACACTTATAACTTTGACTCAAACTGTACAAAGGTAATTCATGTAACGAAAACATTTGTACCCCTGTAATGTTCTGAAATAAAAAAAAAATCATAGAATAAGTAAAGATGATTTTTTTTTTTTGAGACAGAGTCTCACTCTGTTGCCCGGGCTAGAGTGCCATCGTGTCAGCCTAGCTCACAACAACCTCAAACTCCTGGGCTCAAGCAATCCTTCTGCCTCAGCCTCCCGAGTAGCTGAGACTACAGGCATGTGCCACCATGCCCGGCTAATTTTTTATATATATTTATATATATATATATATATATATTTTTTTTTTTTTCTTTTTTAAGTTGTCCATATAATTTCTTTCTATTTTTAGTAGAGACGGGGTCTCGCTCTTGCTCAGGCTGGTCTCGAACTCTTGAGCTCAAACAATCTGCCCGCCTCGGCCTCCCAGAGTGCTAGGATTACAGGCATGAGCCACCGCGCCTGGCCAAAGATGATTTTTGATTGAGGTAGGGGCTAGGCTCTGCATGCTTTCCAACACTGAGATCCAACAAAATGCATCTGTCCTGATTCTATCACTTTCACAGAAGCCCAAAGTGTTTGCTCTCCTGAAAAGGAAGAAGGCACATGATTGAGCAGTTAGATATCTCTTCCCATCTTGTACTGTGGAAATTTACACAGAGCTTACAGACCAAACCACCAATGCCCACATCTATTCTTGTACTATAAATGTGGGTACAGCAGAATTGGAATACTTATCTGAAAAAAAAACTCCTCTAGCCAAAAAGAATTTTGTTTGAGAACAACCTTCACAGAATTTGCTGACATTGTATCACATGATTCTTTTTTCTCATGGAAAAAAAGTAAACAGATCTTTTAAGGAAAAAAAAAAGGTCAAAAGAATACTGCTGGCAAGATAGAACTGATTAAGAGAAAGATTAAGTAAGCAGATGTGTGTCAAGGTGAGCCGTTTAGATTCACCCAACCGCAAAGGCACTGGCCTAACAAATACATCTTTGTACAGGCTACTCTGGCAGAAGGAGAGTATTTAAATAATGATAATGAGTTCTTTTTTTTATATCCAACACTAATAAAGATTAATAACTCAAATGAAAGCCTAAATAGGACTAATAGGATTCATCACCCCAAATTTACAGAATCTAGGTAAAATGTGACTTCGACAAGTGTGAAAACAAACATAAATTTATTATGGAACTTGCCCAAACTCCCACAAACAACCAGTATACATCATGACTAGAAAGAAAGCTTCTGGCTGCTAGAGAAGGACTGTATGTATTAAATCATATTGCCTGTAACAATTATCATCATATACAGCAAGTTGTCTAAGAACCCTGAAACTAGAGCAAGCCTAGGGATTTGATCTCAGGACCAACTTCAGCTAGTGAACCTACTGCCCAATACAGCAGAAGAGATGAGGCTGGACTGCAGTATCTTGAAATATAAAGTCAATGTCTTTTCATGACAAGTATATTTCAATATGCTGTGTTAGCTTGAGGGATCATTCTGGATACTGGCAGGAAAGGGAGGCACACTCAGCTAGGGTTTTGAAAGTGTTTAACGAAGGGACTACTTACAGACATGTAGGTGGGTTTGAGGAAGCTAGGCAAGAATGGTGAGATAACCAGAGATGAGTAAAAGGAAGATCTTAACCACACCTGGGCTGGAAGGGGAAGGGGAGGCAAGCTTAGTACTGGATCCCTTTGGGAGTTGGAGGCATAAATGAGAGGCTACTGCAGGGGGACCCCAGCTGGACAGAGGTGGGCAGAAACGCCCTGATCTCTCCCTGCTTCTGCCCTCTGATCTCCTGCCTCTCACTGGCTGCACCCCATTCAGAGCAGGAGGGCAGGAGGTGCCGGGTGATGCGTCCGCAGTGGTCAGGACTCACTGCCCACCAGCACAGGGCAGAGGGGAGAACTGAGAAGAGTACAAATGGAGACAACCCAGCACACTTCACATTTCAGTTTCTAGAGAAGCTTGTGTTAATTTTTAATTAATTCAGACTACATCCTGAAGGTCATGCAGTCCCTCCTCCTATTGTCAGGAAAACTAAAAGATCTAAACACTTGGAGTAGGGTATATGAGCATTTCCCTACTTGATCTGATCCAATTCCTACATTGTTTATTGTCTTAACACACCTTGCCTGGTACCTACACTTGCTTACTGCAGTTTAGCCCCACAGCTTGCTTCCCACGCCACACTTTCCGGGTGACCTTAGTTATTCAATCACATAGGTGTTAATGGTTTTTTTTTATCACAAAAGCTTAAATTTTAGCAAATCTTTCCCAGCAGTCCATTAGTTCCAATATAAAAGTTCTTGGTTGGTGACCAGATTTGGGAGCTGGATGGAGGGGAGAAGGAGGAAGAGAAATGGCAGGGGCAGGTCCACTCTGATGTCAGCTGCCCGAGAACAGGGTCTAGTTTAATTGAGAAAACTGAACTAACCTGTTCAGTTCTGTTCCATCCCACCACCCAGAACCAGTGCCTGTGGAATGAACAAATGGCCTGGTGAATGACGGATGAGTAAATAGATACTAGAAATCAGAATGGCCCAAAATGAAGGACAGGGAGGTCGGCAAACGCCAAGAGGCAGAGGTTAAGCCCCAGAGGAGCTAAGTGCAGGGAGTAGGCGAGGGTAGAAAAGATAAGTTCAAGCTAGAAGTCTGCAGAACAAAAAGGCAAGATCCCCCATGGCTAGGAACCGAAGCACCAAAGCCAGGTCTAGGCAGAGGGCACAGAGCTCTCTCACAACAGAAATAGAGCTTGATTCTGACTCTGGAGTCTCTGGAGCCACTTCTCACCCAGGGAGAGGCCTGTCCTCCAAGAAAGGCCAGGGTCACAGCTGCAGACAAGGCCTCCAACTGTATAGAGGACAGGGGTTCCAGGGTTTGCCTTAGCTAGAGCCAAGTCCTGGCCACCACCCAATAGCTGTGTTGCTGGGGGTAAAATATACTCCCCAAGCCACAGAGTGTCATCTGAAATATAATGCTATCATACCCCTCAGGGGACTTTTAGGCATTAGAAAAGATAATATATGCAAAAGACTTAGCCTAGTCCCACCCCAACTACTGTTTAGTCACCAATGGCTAGGTAAATCTAATTTGTTTAACAATTCACACACCTTACCAAGATCCCTCCCACCAAACCTCAAGCCAGGGGTATGGTTCATTTCACTCTATTTCATGGGTAATAACCAATTCTTAATGGTATAAAAATTAAACTCAGATGATGGCAGCCTTTCAAAAAACTTACAGCCTGAATCAAATTAAACTGATATCCACCAAAGCAAAACTAGATCTGCCTGGGTTCAAATCCTAGACTTGCCACTTACTATCGGGGTAGTCTCTGACAGAGTTGTTTGATCTCTCTGGGCATCAGTTTCCTCGCCTGTGAAATGAGATAATCCCTACCTTACAGACCTAATTGATAGCTGGACACAGAAAAAGCCCTCGATAATTGGGTTCACAAACATATAAACTATATTGCAACTGTATACCATATAAGTATGTTAACACCAAAGTGTTACAAAATTGGAATTGTATCAGGGCCTTGCTATAATTTTGTTCATGTATATGTTTGTATGAATATCATCCAAATTTAAAGAAACACACAAGTAATTGAATTTTTTTACTTACAATGACAACTGCTCCCTATGGTGCTGTATGCACCCTTGAGAGGCAGGGGACATCACTGGAATTAATTACAGAGCTCACTGGACCTGCAGAAAAGGAGGTTCCGGGCCCTTCTGCTAGAGGAGGACTGGGGACGAAATGGATGGTTTTCTTGGGAGCACTGGGTTGTTCCTCTCTGGCCCTCACCTCACCCTTCAACTCAAAGCCTCACTTGCCAAGAAGTGTACACCTCTAGAGAACGAAAACTAAAAGAAGGGAGATGAGAAAATTCAGTTGTCTTTGACGTTTACATTTTTTAAAATAAAATGTCAAGAGTTAGTTCTTGCCTTCCGAGCCCTTTGTCCTGGGTGGGATTCCTGATTATCTACAAGAGAGTAGTTGTACCCTTCCTTGTCCCCGGACAAGTATAAACAGGATAAAGCACAAGCAGCAACAAGCAAGGTGTGATGCCAGCCGTGGTCACCGGAGGTGAGGCAGCTGGAGCTCCACTGCTTTCTGCTGCTCCTCTGTTCCAGACTTGGTGGCTATTTCGTTCTGCTGAGACCTGTGAGTTAGAGCCACTGGCCCTTGTTAGCAGGCCCAAGGGAAGATGGAAGGGTCAGCCAAGCTGGCAAGTCACTGAGACTTTCTGAGCCACCTACCACCCGTGTGCTGTGGGCCAGGGCTCTTCAGCAGTGGCTCGGCTTCCCTGGAATCAAGCAGCTCAGGTCAAAGGGCAACTGAGGGCACCACACTGTGTGCACACACGACCCGATAGAGGCCTACCTGAAAGAACTTCAGAAGAAATGAGGATGCCTTCAGAAATCTAAATTAGATCCTTAAGCATTTTCTAACGCATAGAAGAACAAAGGAAAAAAATTGCCAATGAGCAGAATCACTGGAGCAAAACTTTGTGTCTGTCAATTCTTGGAACATGTGAGCTCTATCAATCCACAGCATCCACACAGACTCTGCACAATGTGTTCCCAACAGAGTCTGTCATGCTGGGATTTGCAAAAGTGAGATGACTTAGTGCTGAGAACAGCACTTATTTCCACCTCTTATTATTGGTGTATCTCGATATTCCTCAAAATATAAAATATATATTTTACCTGTGATCTTTTTCCAAAGGGCAAATAAATAAATCTGAGATCTTGCTTCCTAGGAGGTTTTACAGAAATTATAAATATGTTATGCAGAAATACTTTCTGGTTTTTAAGAGTTCTCAAATCATTTCTGTGTGTGTGTGTGTGAGAGAGAGAGAGAGAGGGAGAGAGATGCAAGTTTTTCTCAACGGAAAATATCAATATCGACACTTCTCACTAGCAGCCCAAAGACGGGATGAAAACCTAGCCTGAATTATGACTAGAATAGAGTTTCTGCATTCTAGTTGCAGATATATTTGTCACCTGGGGTTTGACTAATTCACAGTAGCAGTTTTATAGAAGACTTTAAAATCTGAGTAACAAAAGGATAATAGGAATTTGCAGAGCAGCACTTATAGCTAGCCTTGACTGGTTCTTGTAGCTTTGGCTTCTCCTCCTAAATTCCTCCTATACTATCTGAAACTCACTTGTTTTTGATAATACTTCCTGATTAAGTGAAGCCTAATTCATAAACAAACTATTTGAAAAAATGAACCCTTAACTCCCAACAGACCCAGAAGTAATCTTCAAACTTAAGAAGTAAAGAAGGTATAACGTAATACACTTAAAAACTGGAAAAGTTTCAAGTCCAAGAACTCCACAACTCTTTCCAAATCTCCTTTGTGTGTATGTAAATGGACATTTGTATGTGTGTGCATGAGGATATACTTTGTGTGTGTGTGTGTGTGTGTGTGTGTGTGTGTGTGTGTGTGTGTGTGTAACTTCAGAGAGGGCAAAGCAGTAACAAAAAGGGCAGCCTCAGTATTTATGCAAGTTATGGAATGAAAAATTCTTAGTTACCATAGTAACTGCTAGATCACATGGAATGGGGGTGAGGAGATACAAACCATCTTAAGTAAACACTCGTGTTTTTTCATGTTTTGTACATTCCTTGGTGTTTTTAGGGAGGCATGCATTTAGTCTCTGCAGTAACCATCTCAGAAATTTGATTTCACAGTTGGAAACAGGATCAGAAAAAGGTAAGACAATATGTCATTTGGTGCATCGAATAGTAATGCAAAGTTGGTACTAAAAATAGGTTAAGAGAATTTGAATGCAATGAAATATTGCCAGCACAATTTGAGGCAGGTAAGCAAGTAAACAAACAAAAAACCAGGAGGTAAAAAGGGTAAGAGAAGGTTAGAGTAAGACAATGATAAATCTGGTTGCACAGTAATAGATCTCTCCTGCCTCCTTTCTAAGGTGGGAGAGAGGTGTGGAGGAAAGAGAAGGGCGGACTGAAAGAAATGAAAGTAGTAATTTAATGATAATGTCGATGGAAAGACAAAGTTCTATTTTCCTGAATATTAATATGCACTCGCTATGCCGAAGAAGGTCAAAATCCTCTCATACAAACCTGCCTAGGTCTATTGGCTACTGGTGATGAACCTCCCTGCCTTTCCAGCTTGCCATTTCCAGGTTAATTCTCCACTGTAGAAAACTGTTAATTTAAAATTTTAAATCTCCAGTGAAGTGGAATCCTAAAGCTGGTACAAGTTTGGACTTTAACAGATTTGATTTGAGCACCTGAACTTGGGAAACATTTCAAATCGCCCACAGCTGCCTGCTCTACTCGCTCCAGTTCCGTAAACGTTGACCGAAGGCCTAGCGCTAGACACTGGGGGATTAAAGAAGTTCAAATAAAACATGTGACTGCCCTCAAAGAGTAAATTCTTCATGTGAGAGATAGATACATCAGAGATTAAAATTTGTACTTTTTAAAAAAATGGTGGCTTGGAGCCAGGCTGTGGGTAGCGGTTAGTTCATGAACCTCACTAGTATCAATAACCAGGCCACTTTCTTGGTATTTCCACAAAGTCAAGGCAATAATATCTAGCATTTTCTTAGTTTGTCAAGACATGAGAATTCCAGATCTTGACCGTCCTCAGGACACTGTGAGCTCAGAAAAACAATTCCAAATATTTAATGACTTGATTTGAAGTACAGTTTTAATACCCTGATAACACAGACACTTGTAGCTGGATATGCTACATCAGCCATCTGTCCTGTATCAACACCATTTCACACAGAGCAAATTTTTAGAAGTTCTATGCAGTCCAGTATTTTTAGAACATAAAAGAACAGAATGATTCTTGGCATTGATAGACATATTCAATTAGAAGGAATAAAGAGTATCTCAAAGCTTCCTAAGTAATCAATTGCTATCCATTATAAAATGGTGACATTTTGCCAAAAAGAGTTGAATACTCAAAATATGGATGTTGCTGAATTTTTTTTTGGTGGGGGGGGGATGATATTCTAGCTAATAAAGAAATTTTAGAGCAAGAAGAAATCTTAGATCTCTAATGTCCTAATTTAATAGATGAGAAAACTGAAGCTCAGAGAGGTAAACTGACTCACTAAATCTGTACTCAACATATTTAACTTGGAGGAAGATTGTTCACAGAATTTCAGTAAAGTGTGCTATGAAAATGTGCATGAGAAAAGCCAAATAATGCAAAGATTAGTAAAATGTAAGAAAGTGAGGGGGAACAGTGGTTAGTTATCACTAAATTTTTCTTTTCTTCCTTGTAGCTATTATTTCTAAACTCTCTACGAAAGGCATATATTACTTTTACAATCATAGAACAACTTTAAACAATAAAAACCTTTAGCAGCAATGTGCTATAAATTCCAACAAGTTGCCTGATACCTTGTTCTGGACCGTTAAACACCTATAAACCTCTTCCAGATGAAGCTTGTTTTCAAAACCAAATGCAATCAGTAAAACAAGTCAAGGACCATGTATAATATACTAAAAAATTTTTTTTTGGAAAAATATATTTTGTAGCTAGGAAATGGGAGGGGGGAAGGAATAGTAAATTCCAACAATATGTAGCCGCCTTCAGATTTGAGATTTATGATCTTTGCCATCTACGATTTGTGTCTAGACGTGGCCATAACCCAGGAAGTAAAAAACGATGATGTTTAATTTAGCAAATGCCTTATAGGAATGTGAGACAAGAATTTTCTGGAAACAAATAGCTTATTCAAAGCGTACCCTTCTGGAAGCACTTCCTAACCCCCCCCATTCTGTCTGCTCATTGTCTCTCCTCCTCAACTCTCCTGTCTTGGTTTTTTTCATCCTCTCCCCTCACTCCATGGTGGTACCTTTGGGGCTCAAATCACATCTTGCTAATTTTTGTCTCTGTCCGATTTCGTGTGATGGCTGGTTCGTAGGTCTTCAACACATGCTTTTCTCAGTACATGAAGGTGAGAACAAGTTAATATTAGCTAGATCTTTAAAAAGTCTGCTCTAAGTATGAAAAGAGAAGGTTATGCTGACATTAAAAATCATTTAGGCCCTCAACAAAGTCAACTTTGTGTGTTGTTGGTGAATGACCACCGCTGGTGGCAGCAAGCTGAACAGCTATTTGGCTGTCTTCCTCTTCATTGGTATGGCTCTTTCTAATCACCTCCGTGAGCTCAAGCAGGGACTCTGAAGTGACGTTGCTAACAGTGAAGAAACCAAGTGTCTGCACTGAGTGTAAGGGATGCTGGCCTCTATCTGAACACCTAGTGCAATAACAGAAGTGAATGACCTCCCCGGTATCTGTGGCTCACCACGTTCAGCTAAGGAATAATTCGGTTCACCTGGGGCCTCCCTCAGGCCTGGGCTACCCAACCCTCCTCTTCACGGGGCCCACCAGACTGAGGTGTCTGCAGCTTGCCTCTGTCACTCAGAAGGAAAAGACACATCTGTTCTGCATGGAAACAGTCTCAAAACGTAGGTTTGGGCCAAAATGGAACGAACAAGATGCTCTTTCACTACATTCCTCCCCAGAGGTTCTGGACTAGCCAGCAGCGGAACAGAAAAGTAGAAGTCAGAGCTAAGATGCAAAGATGGCGAACCACAGAGGGTGGGGCACGAAAGAATAAGCAGCTGCAGATGTTCAGTGCACCTAGAGCCGCTCTGATCTTTATTAACAAGGATTTTTCCAGGGTGTGGCACATTTTCTCAGGTCTGTGCAGATCTCTTCTATACGCCAAGATTATGAATAATACTGAAGGACAGGAACTTTCGATTTATTGACTTGGGACGGCGGAAATGGGATCCATTAAAACGGAGATAAAGGTCAGATGGGATTGCCAAATTACAGTAGAAACGGCATTTAATGGTTCAACAAGTCATGAAAGGTTTCTGTGCACAAGCATCTGGCATTCAAGTATATTCCTTAAAGACAATCAGAATGTATTAATAATTGGCTCTCTCTTTTGTTCCAACGTTTCTTCTTTTGGATTTGAAGTTACTCAGAATTCTGCCCCATCCAGCCCCAAAATTCTCCTCTCATCTCCTCCTTGTCTTATCCCTTGATCTCAGACCTGTAGGTATAAATCAACAACAACTTGGGCCGTGTGTATTCCTGTCTTTCCATGTCATATCCTGTAGTTTTATTCACTTGTACCTTTTAAAATTCCAGTCATACATATCATTAGAGGGGACAGTATTATCTCCATGGCTTCAATTATGCTCTTTCCCCCCATGTTTTTAAGAGTTATACCTGAATGTTGTTTTAATATTGAGATAATTCTTAGATATGCGCTTCTCAGTAGGTATTTAATGAGAAGCACTGAACGATCCCATTTATTTTTTGCTGACAAAATTGTTTGTGCCTGCTTTCCTGAGCTGCTAATTTTCTGATAGGGTAACTGCTAATAAGTAGGGGAGGAAGAGTTCAAAAGCAGTATTTTATTAGGGCAAAGGTCATTTCAATCAGGCTAGTCTCACTTTAGAGCCCCACAAAATATAACTTCAGGAACACAAAGAGATAAAAGCACAAAGATTGAATTACAGTGTCTTCTAACAAACCTAAAGGATCTCCAATGATTACTATTTTTATTAATGATTTTTTGCTTCTGATTACAGAGGCTAAAAGATACCTACTTTACTAGAAGAATATTATCAACGGAATATCTTAACATTTTCTTGTGACTAATGCACTTCCAACAGAACTAATGGTCCTATAGTATTTATTGCCCACTTTAAAGTAAACTGCTTATAATCCTATTTAGTGGGTACCGCTTTTTGAAAGAAATTTTCTCTTACCCAAAGCATCAAGACACATGATATCTACAGTTCTTTCTAATGCCTATGACTCTCAGAGGAAAACTCCAGACTACTCAGATTGATTGTGAAAAATTACACATCATGACAATCCCCCAATTTGTAATAACAATAAGTTCACTGAGCAGGGGGAGAGTGTTAGCATCCATCAACCATAAAACCCATTTGGGGATTTTATTATGCATTGCACCATTTAGGGATCATTGGAATTCTTTATTCACAAGGGCATCCACGTAAAGCTTGTTCCACCTCTATAAATCCTAGCGAGGGCGAGATCATGCAAGCTTTCAAGAACCATCTGTATGAAGTACCGCTCTCTCTCCTCTTTGATGGCACAAAATTGTACCTTGACACATTCCACCCCCTCCCCAACCTTTGGGGTCACCCAGATATGCTCCTGTGACTCATTAAGTTCTCTTGAGCCTCCTTACAAAGCCCTCCCTGCAAGCCACTTCCCGACATCTTAATTGTCTTATTATCACCATTATTCTCTCCCATTATGTGTTTCTTGGATCTTGAGGAACCCCTAATCCTTTATTCTGACTCACTTTGCCTCAACCAAGCCCAGCCATTCCTGGAACCAGAACAAAGAGAACATTTACAAGGGTTTGTTAAAATTGTTGAGCCTTATTCACTTAATTACGTACAAATGTACAATAAATGAACATACATGCCATATCTTATTTCTCCATTTTTTTAATGCAGGAGGGAAATATTGGAAAAAGGAAAAAAAAAAAACCTTAAAATACAAAAACCTATTCTAGCTAAACCTAAGTACTACAGCATTGACTTCTTTAGACCAAAACAATAGTTCTTTGTGCTTCACTAATGGAGTAGATAAATATTTTTAAAAAGTAAAGACAAATTTTTATGTAACAGCAAATAAGAACATTGTTATGTTTTAAGTAAAATATGGATATTTAGCATGATTTATTAGAAAAATATGTACTGTACACTTGCCCACAGTCTGTTATGTTCTGTTATGATATTTTCAGCAATCTTCTATTTTTGTTATCTTAAAACAACATTTAGGGCTGCTTGATGCCAGATGGACTTTTTCCTTTCCACCCACTTCCCACTGCAAAAGGAAAAAGGTTCTTTGCATCCTACATGGAAATCTTTTAATTCCTTTTTCTCATCTTTAGCAACCAAAGTATGTGAATCACTCAGCAATCACCAAACTTTGGCTGAATCAATATGAAGCAAATATCATATCGCAGAGTAAACTGTATTTAAAGTGAACATATCTGCCTGCATGGTGTTTATCACAGAAGGTATTCATATTATACGCATATCAAATTCATTTCTACAAAAGCAAGACTGAAGCCAAGTCAACTTTTTAAAGAAAAATGATGATGTAATCGTATATTTTAGGGTAAAGCTAATAAATTTGAAATGAGCTATAACTGGACATTCTGTCTTCAAGAATGAAGTCCCGGGACTTGAGACAGCAAACCCTTCACATGTGTGCTGGTTACTGCTTCACGTGAAACCAACAGACAGGGCTGTGAGGAAAGGAGGGCCAGAAAGCCTTAAAGGAGTGTGTGTGACCCATTCTTTCCTTCAAATCCATCCCCATACTGCAGTGGACGAATCTCAAAAATTTGAATCATCTTTCTCTCTCTTGCTTAAATTCTTCGCAAGAGCTTGACATTGCTCTAACATGTAATGAGTGGCCAGGCCACTGGTCGCAGGTCCTGTGCCTCTCCCACCTGGCCCTGCCTCTCCTGTCCACAGATTCTGCCTCCTAGAGCTGCCCCATCCTCTCTGCATCAGGCCCCTCTGCCTTGAATGCACCACCACCCCCCCCCCCCCGCTTCTCGTAGCTCTCCTGACCCTTCAGATTCTGTCTCTTCCTCAAAGAAACGTGCCTGACTCCCTAGACTAGCTGAGGTCCCTGCTAGATGCTTCCAGAGCACTTACCACACAGGTGGCTGTGAATGCAGCCTCTGAATTGCTTGCAGAGCATCAGGGCAGCTCTCAGGGAACCAAGGCACACTGTGAATTGGTATCTATGTCTCCCTACTCCTTTATATCTCTTCTGTTTATTTCTCCAAGCCCCCACAGTACACACAAACCTCAGTAGTACACAGTTATCATGAAGGGCTCTCCATCTGTCTGTACATCTTTCCCCTGACTTTTTGTCTTAAAGCATCCATTATAAACCCAAGTAAAACCAAAGTGCCAAAGGTTCCTAATGTTACCTGATCAGATAACAGTCTGTAACATATTGATATTGTTATATTAATGCAGATCAAACTATGACAGGAGTAGAGGAGAAGAAAACACAAGGTCACCAGATAATCTGGAGTGAGGTGTAACACAGGGGGTAGGGTGGACAGAGAAAAATAGCCTATTTTTCAATACCTTACTTTAATGATTTCTCAAATATATCACAGATGATATGGCTATTTTAATTCTGTAAGAATCAGAACATAATAAAGGCAAGCAGCATCTGTACAGCAGGGAATAAAAGGATCCTTTGATAACATGAGTTTGATAAATCAACCTTCAGAGCCACTATCAATTTTCTGAATTGGGCCTTTTAGAATAAACTTGAACATTTTCAAAAAAGTAAACAAATAGCATAATCACAAATTCCTCTCTCTTTAAAAATGCTCAAACTAATTTTTTAAAAAATGTCAGGACTTGCCATGGGCTTGTTGCAAGAAACTCTAAATGCAGCTAATGAGCAGATGGTTCCAGCAGACAGCAGGAGCACCGCTGACTTCCACCGATAGTCTAGCTGCCATTTTTCTGGAGGAAAAAACTAGAATTTAAAGAGAGCACACAGTGAACCAAAGCTGCGAGCCTTGCTCCCGAATAAATGAGAAGAGCATGGATGGCCACAGTTGTGAAATGTGTTTACCAGATTGATTCTCCTCTCCCTAAATGCCTTATTTGGACACTTTATTAAATGCCATCTTGAATGGCTTCTTGTTTTCCATGTATAAATGGAAATAAATCTCCAGCTAGACTGTAAACTTCTTGGAGGCAAGAACTGTCTTCTACTACTTTTTTGTTACTCTTTGGCCATGTTAATCCCTATTAAAATAGACTATAATAATTCACTCAAGGAAGCCTATTTCCTACGAAAAGATACTTTAATACTAACCCAACACAAAGTAAGGATTTTGTTAATAAGAAAAATAACATGATTTCAATGTGGTGATTTCTCAGTTTATGAATAGGCAATTTAATGTATTATGAATTGCCTCTTACATCTGAATTCTGGCTTTCAATACCAAACAAGGTTAGAATATTCTATTTGTCTTTAAGTAGTTTCTTGGTTAAACTAAGTCACTGGTAAACTTCAAATAATGCTGAGATTGCTTGAAATTTTACTCATCTGGATGTATGAGTTTGAAAACAGAATGATGAAAATACTTTTCCTTATAGTATTTCATAGAGACTAAAAAGAAGATTTTTACTTTACATTTAACTGCTTAAAAAAAAAAAAAAAAAAAAAAACCAAAGGAATAGACCACATGAAAGTTGGGAAAAGGTAGAGACCAACTTTTAATATGTAAAATAAGAATGACAGCAGGCAGAATACTCCAAAGCACTTCTCCCCTAGTAATCCTTAAACAAGGGACCCTTTTTCGCAGGCAGAATTCCAGGATGAGGCTGCAGGAAACAGGGAAAAGGAAATTCCGGTTTAGGTCGAGTGATAGGGACCCTACCCTTGCAGCAGATGGTGCCAAGATTCAGTTTCAGAATGTGCAAAATCCCCTTCCCACCCATACATATTTCATGAGTGAATTAGAAAAGGGGAAGGAAGTCGGGCGGGTCCCCAGACTTAACAAAGGAACAGAAGAAAATGGGGTGGGGAGAGGGAGGGATGCAGACAGGGTCCCTAGGGAAAGGATTGCTGAACACGGTTTTCACACACATTTGAGAGACACTACTCGTTTCTACAATTGGAAGTTGGGAAGTCAGTTTAGGAGCTACTGCCGGTATTTCTAATCGACAATTTAATGTACTACAAAGCATAAGCTACATTTTAGGAAAAATACGGTTTCAGCTTTCTGGTAAAAAGCAGGGTGTATTCTAGAAAATAAGAGCCACATGTAGACCCACGATGACCATCCCTTCCTGCATATTCACTCAGTCTCTTTCCCTCAGGGCTGCGCTCGTCCATCCCTCTGTCTCAGGACTGCCGTGACCTCGGTCATCTCGGCCTCCTGGCCTCCAGTCAGTGCTCACCCCAGTGACGATGGCTGAGGGAGAGCCAGAGGCAATGAGACCTGAGTTCACTCTCAACCCACATCAGCTCCACCTTTCTAATCAGTCAGACTGAAATAATATCACTTACCTCACGAAGGCCCTGCCTGAACCTCCTTTTTTAATAAAAAGCAACCAAACCAAATACTCCATGTGTCCTCATTATTTCTAGAATGAGGTGAAATTTCTCAGCCCTCAGACTCCTCCACAGTCTTGGTCCCAACCTCATTTCTCACTAGATCCTCTTTCTCCTGCCTCTTCTCCCACTCCCAGCTCCTGGTACTCTGGCGACAAAAAATGGTCTCAGATTTTAGAAAAATATCTTGTATTTGAGATCTCTGTGCACTTTCTAATGCTATTCTTCAACTGAATTGTTTAAATCCAACCCCAACTACTTTAAGGTCCAAGTCAAACTCTACCTCTACCTTTTAAAAGAGAATCTTGTTTCCCCAGGTATAAATTCTTCTCACTCCTATGTAGCTCTCCTGGGATTCTCATCAGTGCGTTCGGTACCTCACTTATTTGCATCAGTGTCTTTTTTTCCACAACTAGACTATACTTCTTGAGGGTAGGAGCTACCATAGTTATTCTGGTTCCTCTATAACATCAGCTTCAATAAAAGTGTAGTGAATGAATGAAGATGGAGAGTATTCTAGGAAGACAGTACAGTAACACCAATTCAGACTACATAGATCAGGAAAGCATTAAAGAAACCATAATAAAAATTTAAAAATTGCTTAATATAAAATAGTACACACATCCCCCATTACCAGTCATCAAATTCTGCCAACTTTACTGTCTAAATGACTCTTAACATCTACTGCCTTCTCAGTTCCTATAGTCACTGCCCTGGTTCAGGCTGACATCTCTCACCTGACTCACTACAATAGCTTTCTCAGGGTTCTCTCCAACATTTTCCTCTTCCTCACTCAATTTTTCCTCTAAACCAATGCCAAAGAGATCTCACAAAAGCCACATGTGATTATGCCACTTCCTTTCTTTGGTGGCATTCCTTTGCCAGAAAGGCAAGTTTAAACTCCTTAGGGTGGCTTACTGGGGCTTTCACAAGTGAATTGTAGCCTCCCTGTCAACCTGCCCTTTTCCATTCCCTGTGAATCACCCAGGGCTCTGGTCGTGTGTTTCCCTGCTGGTCCCTCTGCCTGAGATGCTCTCCCTGCCTTTCTTTAAGACCATGAGTCATCCTTCAGGGATAAGCTCAAAAATCCCCACTTTGTCACACATACCCCTTCCTCTATTGATATAATCACAGAATTAAGACTAGGAAAAACAATGCCTTCATAAGAGGTCATTTATTTAAAGAACTAATGACCAAATGTTAATGCTGTGACATAATGCTTAGGAGACAGCCGATTTCTGTCCCATTCTCAAAGTACTCACATAACAATTTTCAGGATTTAGGAATGAGTGCTGCCTAATTTTGCCCATAGATATTTAACAGAACATAGAAAAACTGAGTGCTTCCTGAGAAACCTGTGATAATTATACATTTAATTTTTTTTTTTTAATTTCAGAAACACCTTGGCAAAAGCACAGTGAAGTGCTTCTCTAATTGCATGCATTTGGAATCACGGCACTTACCAGTTTAAGAAAATATGACAAATGCCTACTCAGAAATCTCTAATCTGCTTCAATTTGTAATAAGATGTACCGGCAACAAAGGCTTTATTCTATCAAATTCATGTCTTTCCCTTTGCAGTAGTACTTTGAAGTAGCTTTCTCTTTGGCACACACGTGGCATTCTAGAACTGGAAAAGCAATGTAGTTCAGTGAAAAGAATGACTGAATAGGCAACTTGTATTCTAACTCAAATTTTATCACTGTCTACTTAGCTAGCTTTGGCCCAGGAACGGTAGATATGATAGAAGTCTTTTAAAATCATAAAAGAAAGGAAATCTGTATGTAACTTCAGAGGCTGGTCATTATTCTTATAACAAGAAGAGGAAACTGCAGACCTAGGTTTCTGTTAAGTAAACTGCAGTTGGCTCTGTTCATGCTGTGTGTTATAACTGAGTTTCCATGCACAAGAGCAGGTGACAGCTACTGAAAAGAAAGGCAAGGCAGGAAAAATGAAAATGTTGCACCAACCTCATGAACACTGTGAGCTTAGGGGGTAAGCAAAGGTATAGATACATCAAATGCTCGAGATATAAAAGATTAAAATAAACTATCATGTGAGTTTTATTCCTAATAACTTATTGTAAAAAGTGTAAGACTCTAGTATCAAATAATTCATTTAGTGGAGGACTATGTCAATAACAGCCTCAAGAGTTGATTGGTTCAACTGATGTCCTTCTGCAGAAGGGAGATCACAGAATGGCTGAGTTTATATTTATCACTAAGGAAGAAAGATCCTTAATATTTACCTTTATGTTAGGCTTCACAGGAAAGTCTACATAGAGGAAGTTCTAATTCCACTGTTTATTTAAGCACCATCTTTGCCCTCAGGGGCGTAAACATTTCAGAGCTGTTAATGCATCCATCATATGACATTCATGCAAGAAGTAAAAAACCATAGTGTTCTATTTTACAAATGAAATGAAAGTTTAAAAGTAACAGATAGCAAATAACCATAAGCAAATTTGCAAATCTCCAACCACTAAATTTCTGTCTCACGTTAAAAGCCTTTACAATTACAAGCGCCAAGTTCAGATTTCTATAGTTACACAACCACATTAGCTGTAAATATTTATAACATTCTGGATTGAACTAAATATAAGACAAAGATAACACAGGTATCTGTTTTAAAAGCACAAAGTTGTTTGTGGCCTAAAGCTGATTATTTCTAACTTTGGCAAAGTGGTACCCTACTGTATGATTTTGAAAGATCTTGATGTACCTGAAGTTGTCACTGGTTTACTGCATCTGCAATGAATTGTAAGATATAGCATTTATTTTAAGGACCACTAGGAAAGAAAAATGCTCCCAATTAAACCATGACATGTTTTCATATCACCAATTATTAAGACTCATCCTGATTTCAGAGATGCTAAAATGTGGGGAAAATGTGCATCTTGAAATCAACAAAATATGACATATGAAAACTGTTGTTCTTCTAATTAAAATGAATTAAAAGGAATATTTTTTTGAGAAATTTAAGCCACATGCTATGATACTCAAATATCCTAAGGACACAGCAGAGGTTGGGAGTTAGTTTATGAAATAGTCCACCATCAGGGTGCTTTTATAATAACAACCTGAACAAGCTGCTAAATTTTTCAGTGGTACCTAGCAAAGTGAAGGTGTCTGAGATCTCCACCTGCATTGAAAGTCAATAGTCACTCCTAAAATAGCTCAATCACAAGGATTTAAAACTGCCTAATTATTTTCTCTCTTAAAATACCAACTATTATGATCCAGTGTCCCACTGTTAAAGATGTGCTGTGTTATTAAACTAAACAGCCAGCCTTGGCCATGCCACTCTTCTCCCGCTCAGTAAAACCCTGTCACTTGTATTCATGGACTTGGAGCAGAAAAAGCATGAAGCAACTTTTTCCCCCTTGGAAAGTGTTGAAAATAAAATTCCAAGGAAAAATTACAGTCAGAGAAAGACATGTTTATAAGCACAGAGGAATATTCCTCTTCATGAGCAATCCTGGATGGCACAGCACTGAGAGTGAAGTCTTAACAAACAACAAAGTCCATGGATGACAATGCATGGCAGAAGAAAGTGGTCCCATTGTGCTCCCAGCCTAACAGCAGCATTGCCAGTTATAAGGCTCAATCTTGAATAACTGCTTTCAGGAAGACCAAGCAGAATGTCCCTTTCCTCTAGTTTTAACTGCATCCAAACAATATAACTCTTGTTGGAACACAAGCCTTCATAAGATACTGGGAAAACTCCCCTCTGACCTCCCACTGGGTGAGAGCATCTATAATCTGTTTTCTTGTTCTTATCTGTTTCTTGTGACTTAGGATACGTTCATTCGGCAACTAGATCCATTTCTGTACTAAACATAAGAGTACATTGGAATGTTCTTTCAAAATTCATATTCTCTAAACTATCTGATTAGGCACAACTTCCAAAGTCAAACTTGAAAGCCATCAAGCCAGGATCATAAACATACATATTTGCTTAAATGCTCAGATTTCTACATGATTTACTTTTGAGAAGAGTTCTCTTATAAATCCAGTGTCATAAACCACTTGCTTAGAGCTATGAGCAGCTGTCATTTTCACCTAAGGAGAATGCTCTGGGGTGGGGGAAACCCAAACCTAGAGAATTTAAAATAAAATATTATTTCCTTCAAACATAAAACCAGGCAGAAACATTTTCCACCCCCTCAAACCTGCATTCCCCAAGAGGTAAAAAGGCTTACGTATTCAGACTTCTCCTGTTCTTTTTTGTCCGTCTGCAAAAACTGATAGTTTTCTCTTGCCAGCTTCTGGACCAGTTCGATTCGTCCGATGTCATCTCTCTCTTGAAGCTTGCACATCACCCCTGCCTTAAGAGTCGGAGAAAGAGCGAAGATATACTTAAATCCACAGTCCCAGGACATGACACCACTGCAAAGTTCACCTTAGAATAAGCTCATCTTTGCCGTCGCCTGGATTAAATCATGGTCTTGGTAAAATATTTTGCATTTCCAAAACCGAAACTGTATTATTTTAATCTAGGAACACCCTGCCAGAAGACTTAGAGTTGAGAGCATGTATCGGTCTACTTTAAGAGGGTGAAGGGCAGAGAAAACTAAATCATTTGCTACTAAGTGTGTGCCTGATATGCCCCTGTTTGTTTGTTCCTGACAGCCTGTTTCCTGTTACATAAGCAGAGCCTAGCAAGAGGTTAAAAACTCATGGGAAAGTTAGCCAGGAACCACGCTGGCAAAAGGGTGAAGTGATAGAGTCCTAAAAATAACAGTACATAACCTCCCATGTCCACCAGATCATTCATTTTGTATATACACAGTTAACAAGAAGATAACAAGATAATTTTTTTCCACAACTGGAAAATTACTATGGGGCATTAGTAAAACACTCCTGATATTGCATGAAAGATGGTGAAAATTTTTATTAACAATAAGAAATTGGAAAAAGAAAGCTTAAAATTTCATTCATTGGAGTTTGGAAATGATCCCTAAAGCATCATATTTTTAATTAGGTCAAGGCACCTAAATAATAATAATATAAGGAGAGAGGTGAATCTAGGGCTTTAGAATTGGAAAAGAATGTTCATTCTAATGCACAAATTATGAACTGTTTCTGCTCAAATTCTTTCCAAAATGGTTCATACTGACATACATACCAAGACATGATCTAATAAAGAAATCTGAAATTATACTTGGCAGGAGTAGTTAGAACTATGGAATCTTTGTTTTGCCCAACACAACCTACAGGATTTGAATATACTTAGTAACATGACCAAATATGGGGAAGGGGCCAGCCAGGGATCTAAAGCTTCGTGGTCTTTGTGGTTTACGCTAAGGATACCCATGTTGTTGAGTGGGCATCAGAGAAATGGAACCATCCATGCAAAGTGACTAAATCTTTATTCCCAAGGGCAGTGACATCTCTTTATCTGCAGTTTCTCCAACTAGGAAGGAAGGAAACAAACAAAAAAATCCTCTGAAGAGGCCCAAATCACAGACTCCCAGAGGGACAGCAAGTGGAATTCCTCCACCAAAGTCAGAGATTTATTTTTACAACATCCCTCACAAGAGGTTTTCCAGTTCCTTTCTAAAGTTGCCTTGGACAGGGATCTCAGTTTATCTTAAGACAGCCAGGACACTGTCAGATAGCCAGAACTGTTGCAAAATCCCTTATCACATTAGACAAAACTCTGAACTCATTTCACTTCAACCCATGAGTACTAGTTTTGCCTTTTAAAGCAACTGAAACTAGGCCTATTCCTTATCCAACATGACAAACTCTCAAATATTTAAATACAAATATTATATCCTCCTTTTAGTATTCTCTAGATATATAATATCCCTAGTTTCCTAATTATTTTATTTGTTCATTCATTCACTCATTCACTCAACAGAGGATATGTGAGCAACAACCTACTATAGGTTCTGGGGGTCTAGTAGTGAATGACGACAAAAACGTCCCTCATGTCATGGAGCTTACACTCAATAGAGAATGTAGATTATATAACACATGGATAGGAAACATCAGGTGATAAGATAAGACAGGATGGAAAATAAAGTGTGACAAAGGCACAGAGACGTAATTGGAAGCATTATTAAAACAGAAATGTCAGGGAAAGATTTTCTAGTAAGATGGCACTTGAGTGGCGACCCAAAGGAAGAGAGGAAGAGGTGACACGGATATCCAGACAAAGCATGTTCCAGGCAGAGAAACAGCGAGTGCAAGGGCCCCGAGGCTTGGTGTGTTTGGCATGATCAAGGACGAGCAGAGAGAGCAGGGTGGCTAGAACAGGGCTTGGAAGGGGGACACTGTTAGGGTCGGTCAGAGAGGTGATGTGGAAAAAGATTACGCAGTTTCCTCACAGGCTGTATAAGGAGCGTGGATTCTTTTTCTGAATGAGACAGCAATCCTTTGGAAGGTTTTGAACAGAGGACTGGTATAATCACTTATATTTTAGCAGGATCATTGTGTGTCCTGGGTTAGGTGGGGGAATGTAGCTGCAGCTGGAAGACCAGTTAGAAGACTGGTTTCCACACGAGATGGCCTGGAGCTTGTGGGAGTGGTGGAGACGGTAAGAAGTGGTTCTAACCACTGGGTGTATTTCAAAGGAGGGGCCAGCAGACTGTGTGCTGTTTGGGAGTGTCCTAAGTATTTGGCCTGAGCAACTGGAAGGATGGTGTTGTCATCGACTGAGATTGGAAAGACAGGGAAGGTTGGAAGGGCTGGGAAGGAAGATGTCTGCTCGACTTCCCAGTGGAGTTGCAGGGCTGGCAGTCTGGGGGTTCAGGGGAGAGGTCCAGGCTGTAGAAGGAACTCGGGCGTCATCAGAGTGTAGACAGTATTCTTCTGGATTTACTAACGCAGTGATGTGGATCTAGGCACTGAGTCTGATGTTTAGATATTGGGAAGATGAGGAGAAATCAGAAAAGGAGACTAAGGAGAAGTGGCTCCAGGAGGAGGATCTGAAGAAGAGAGAAGGAGGTGCTTCAGTGAGGAAAGAGAGAAAAACTCCATCAAATGCTGCTGAAATAGCAAACAAGATGGGTTCAAAACAATTGACACTGAATTTAACAAAAGTAATTGGTGACTTGGAGGAGAACAATTTCCTTTTGAAGCGGTAGGGACAAAAGCTTCATTAGCACGGGTTCAACAGGGAACAGGAGCCAATCCTTCCAAAGAGTTTGTGACAACAATGTGCTGCTGAAGAGCGAGGCTGAAGGGAGTTTTGCTCACTTGCTTAAAACAAGGGATACTCCAGCGTATTTATCTTTATTAGACATCACCCAGCAGAGAAGGAAATTCAATGACGAGGAGGGAAAGGGGGCATTTTCAAGAGTAATGTTCTAGAGTAGAAAAGGGAGGATAAAGATCTGACCTCGGGCAGAAACATGAATATAAATATTTCATCCACTGGAACAGGAGGGACGGTGAAGGGCAGGGGTAAATATGCAGGTAGGTTGGCATATTTGGTGGTGGGGACATGTGGAAGTTCTCTTCTGAAGGCTTCTATTTCTCAGAAAAAAAAGAAGTGAAGTTTATTAGCTGAGAGTAAGAATTGTGGGGAGAATATGCTGGAGGTATGAGGAAGGAAGGCACGCAATAGTCATTTCAGTTGCAAGCACTGGAAAAGTTTTATTTGAAAAGGGTCAGACAGTGAATATTCTAGGCTTTGTGGGCCATGGGGTCTCTGTTGAAACTACCCCATTTTGCAGTTTTAGCTCCAAAGCAGCAAGAGACAATGTATAAATGAATATGCACAGCTATGTTCCAATGACACTTCATTTACAAAAACAGGCAGTAGGCTGTGGATTGTCAACTCCTGGCCTAGGAGAAGAGGAAACTGGGCAAGGGAAGTAGAATAAGATTGTCAAGCATTACTAAGGGCACACTTGATTTTATTTTTAGATCCTTTTACCATCCTAGCCCTCCTCCTTAGGGCATATTTCTGTTTGTCAGGATTTTAATGGAACCTGCAACCTGAGGCAATGCTAAATATACAGGCTGATCCTGAAGATGCTATTTTAATTAATACTAATGAGGGTGAAAGAGTTTCAGTGGCGTAAAGCATCCTCCTTCAAACTATGAAGGCAAGGAAACTGTTTGGGGCAATTTCGACTCACAAATGACTAACATTCTTTAAATGTTTTGACACTTAAAAGACTACATTTCTGTTATCTTGAAAATCCATTTTTGTCAACCACCTAAGATTTCTTCTCTCTCCTTCCATGTCATCTGCACAGTGTTTAATACACTGTCCTGCTAGTGGGGAGAGGATGCTGACGACCATCCGACCCGGGCACCTGCTCCGTGGTGTGATGGGTGAGCCCTGAGCCCTCTGTGTTCCCCAGCATGGCTCTCCAGTATGATAGAGGGCCTGAGGCCCAGGCTGTGGGGGGACACAGGTGAGAGTGCTGCCCAGTTAACTCACTCAGCTCCCCATTGGGCATTTTCCTCCTCGTATAAGTACAGGCTGCAAAGCAACTTGGCTAAGCTCCCACAGACTCTGATTTGGAGACACTCTTTCCTTCTGCCTGTAGGTCCCAAACACAGGGTTTTATTTATTTATTTGTTTGTTTGTTTATTCATTCATTCACAAAAGCATCACCAATAAAAGGCTGGAATTAAATAGAGGAAACTGACGAGGTCTTGACTATATTTTTGGTTTCAGTGTGAATGTCAGTTTTTAAGGAACTCTAAACACTCTTCATATCATATGATTAGTATCCTAATGAATGAATTGTATGATATAATTATATAATTATATCATATAATGAATTATATTCATTTATATTCATTTCTTTCAGGCAGAAATATTTTTATTAGGACCAGATACTTGGGTACACAAATGAAATGTGTATTTGATACCCCAAAAGCTATTACTTTTTAAAGTGGGCTTCCGACTAAATTATTTTATATTTACTTCATATCTTATACTGAAAGAAGGAATATTGCTGTCTTGATTTTTCTGGTTTCCATATAATTTTTAGATGCATTTTCACCAGATAATCAATTCTCCAGCACTCCTTACATAACAACTATCAAGAAAAGCTTTCAAGGAAGGTTATAAATGCTTCTTCATTCCCTGGAGGACTTTAAGCCCATATATCCTAAACGGCTTGTAAGGCAGTGCTCTTTGGAAACATCATGCTAAACCAGATGTTCTCTGAGGGTCCCTTTCACAGCTCTATAATTTAGTAATTTAATTCAAGAAACCCATGAATTTATTAATGTATTTTGGGAGATTTCTTACGGCAGGTGAAGCAAGATAACTAACAGCCCTCGATCTAGACTTTCACATTCTTGGTCTATTTAATTTATCTATGTGAAATTCATTATAAACAGTTTACCTAACATTGCTAAGCCAGAAAAAAAATAAAAGATTCATGTATAACTGTCAGAAGAGTTATTTAAGAGCCTTATTTCAAGGTCTTGTTTTTTAAAAAAAAAAAAAAATCTCTGTAATGTATAACTAAAGCTTTTCATATGATTTTTCAGCATTTGAGAAGAGAAATGTTATGAATGTAAATGAAAAGCCTGTTTTCTTTACAAATGGAGTCATAAAAAAATGTTGTGTCCATACCCTCTGTGGTTAAAATGAAATCTGAACAAGATTCCTTAGGAAAGACCACAGGGATGATAAACGAGCATCTTACTATGACAAGAGGTGAAACAGCACAGTTCTGTGTACGAAAACATTTCCCACATTATCTTAACTTTAAAAACCACCTTTTCTAAAACACCTACGTAAAACATTGTGCAAAAATTGCTATCAAGAGAAGGGCAACCAGGAAGAAAGAGTCCACCTTTCATGAAAGCACTTTTGTAGTAATAGAAGGCTATGCAACACGAAGTCAGGGTTTTTGGATAACTCTTATTAATTACTACATAATACGTTCATTTCCTTAAAAATTAAACCTTGAATATAAATTCATAGAGTTTTTTTTGCTATTTTAAATAAAAAATATAAATGACAGAATAAAACAATGATGGCTTGAGATATTGTATTACTCAGTTGTATACACCTATTTCCAAAACAAAATATTAAGAATTCTTTCCAGAAAAATTTAGATGACAGTTCATAGTCAAAAAATAATAATAATTTCAGGGCAGCAAGTATTCATTTTTTTTCAAATTTCTTCAAAGAAAGAAATAGTACTATGAAAAAGCTCTCCCTGTTAGGAACAGAAAAATATGCACTTTGATAATGGGGGAAAGAACTGTGAAGCAAGCGTCCATGGTGAGAAATACATACAATAGAAAGTGTGGCAGTCAAGGCAGGTGTACTAATCCCCGGAGTATCACTAATGCAGGCCTTAGACTCCATACTGGGGTGGAGCCTCAGAAATCATTCATTGAGTCCAAGCCCCTCACTGAATAGGCAAGGCGCTGAAGTTCAGGGAGGCTCCCTCCCTGGACCTCCTCCTTCGTGAATTACTTTTGTTCATGCACTGCCCCGTTGGATCTCCATCCTGTACAAATACTATTCGATACCACATTCTGCCAGAGCGCGCTGAGAGCAGGGAAGGAGGCAGAAATCATAGCTGCATGGAATTTGTAACTGTTATTTCCCTCTAATACTGTCTTAAGCTATTGTACTGAGAGAATTATGCCCTCTGATTAAACTCAAAATATAGAATTATAAATTTACATGACTGACAAAGCAAGGGGTTCATTCATTTCACATACTTGATTCCTTGAACTTTCGGACTAGATCACTGAGTCCACCAATATTCTATATTGTTTTGCCCTGAGAGAAATTACAGCTCAGATCTGTATATACTATTGATCACACTGCTAAGCAGGGCAGCAAAGTTGAAAAATAATAAAGAAGTAAAAAAAGAGAATAAGCAAACTTTAATAAATTCCAACATAAATGATTTAACAGGATCATCTGTTTTCTACAACAGCCTTAAATAAGAGCTTTCTTCAGTACATAGTTTTTTAAAGTTACTCTTTGGCTACAGACAAATTATCAAATATTTGGCAATTAATTTACATAATTAACAATTATTATCACTTAATATTAAAATGATTGGTTCAAATATGGGACAGGAGGCAAAATAGTCACTGAATCCAGTGGCCAATGGCATCAAAGCAAGAATTTCCAAAGTTCAAAACATTATAAATTATTCACTGAAGGTCTAATTAGAACCCTTAAGCTAGAACCTGGTAAAACTTCAATACATTCTGACAAAGATTCTTTAATCCTTTTGCCCTATATAGAGTGAGAATAACACCACATCCCAGCCCTGTTAACTACCTTAAATATTCAAACCCAAAAGCAACGAGATCGATGATCAGGATGCTAATAAGTGACAGAGGCTAACCTTTCTGAGTGCTTACTGTGTGTCTGGCACTATTCTAATTGCTTCACATGTAGTCATGTAATCTGCAAAACAATCTGACAATTATCTCCATCTTACAGAAGTTAGAAAGGCAGTTTGCACAGTGGTTAAAAGCAAAGATGCTGGAGCCAAACTGCCTTGGTTTGAAACTTAGCCCCGCCTCTCACCGGCTCATCTGTAAAGTGGTGGTAATTACACAATCTACCTTATGGGGTTTGCTGTGAGGTTTAAATACGGTAATAAAAACAAAGAGCCTTGAAGAGCGTCTAGTATGTATGAAGTGCTGCCTAAGTGTTAACTCTCAGTATTATTACAGAAAAGAAAGATGGGACACAGGAGAGTTAACTTGCCCAAGGTGCCGGTGGCAGAGCCAGGAAAAGAACCCAGGTAGTCTGGCCCTGGGCAGCACCTCTAAATTTCATGCCTAACATTTATTGAAACTCTCCTATGTGCCAGGCTTGTAAACTTCTTTTAAAATGTTGTTTCATTTCAATCTTATGACAACCTTATGATATCTCCATGTTACAGAGATCAAAAGCATGCATGCTAGGTACTGCTTAGCACAGTGGGGACACCACAGGGACAAAGACTCAGGCACCCAGCAGGAACTTACAGGTTTAGAGCTGCTAAGGAACCTGCCCTTAAGGAAGAAGGGCTGGGGTGCAAACCCAAGTCTGAAGCTTTCTTCACTCCGCCCTCATGTCACAGCATTAAAACAGGGCGTTTCTTAGGCAGAAAAGATATTTTTAGCGAGAGAAAAAAGAAAGGAACCAATGGGTGAGGGAAGATTAGCACTCTTGGGTAGGTGGGAGGCCTAGGTACAACAAGGACCCTGTCTCTCTGGGGTTAGTGGCTGTCTTAACCCTTTATATACCCAAAGTTTTCAACAGCCTAGAGGCATTTTCCCCAAAGTAACATATTTATCAAGTATGGGGGGATGGGACCGTAAGGAATGAGAAACCAATTTCTATTTAACTTGCTTAAAATTATTTCAGTACTCTGGGGTAAAGATTGAATTAATCTGAAATACTTACCATGGAGTCTGGCATATAGATAGTTAAGCAATTATATGTAATACATCAATCAAATTGCATGTGTAAATTATGCACATATGTACACATCCATGAGCATACACATTTATTTCTAATTCTGCCTAGGTAACTCATGGCAAAATCTGAAAGTTTTCTTTAAGTTCACCCCACACGACTTGAACTACCAATTCTTCCCAGGGCATTTGTATAGATGGACCTGGGGAATCAAACCAATAGAAATGGTGGTTCTACCGTGGTAGCTGATTGGGCTTTCTCAGACATACTAGGGGAGATGACGCTGCCTTCCTGCCTACTCAGCCTAGGCTTGTAACACTCACAATTATGCCTCCCGGTGAACGTGACTTTCAAACCTAAACAGAATCTGTTCCTGATCTAATTATTGATTTATTGGTTGCATGATTTCATTCTTCTCTGTGTCCTGTAGATGTACAGTTACGTCACTGTTGCTGAATAGAATCACAAAATTCTGAAGAGCAAGGTCTGTGTACCCTTTTGAGAAATAAAACTGCATTCAAGCAGACTTTTGCCCATGGAATAAGTTCAAAATAAATAAGGAATAACAGTTTAAATTTAGAAACACTTGTCCCACTAATAACTAAAGGATGTAAGAAACCCTCGAGAAAGTCGTAAATATGCTGAGTTAGGAAATCCCTTCATAGGTTTGCTTGGAAACCTTAAGTGTAATTTCAATATGAACTTGTAGACTGCAGTATTTTTAATACTATCATAGCAAAACAATGCAAATTTATTAAAACACTACAATCTGTGCAAACTTGACTGAAAAAGTTAATATGATTATTCTGATCAGAATTGACAGATTTGGAACCTTAAAAGTGAAAATGATGGGCCAACCAGGCTAATTAAGAATCTTTAAATGCTCCACTGTTACATAAAGTTAATAGCTGATAGCACTAGGGTGCCCAAAGTTTTTACACCATGGTAGGATCTGGAGGTAAGTTGCTACCAAAAGCATATCTACGCCATGGTTTACCTCTTGGGAGATAGCACAGCACCTCAGTGCTGTCGGCCAGCTCGTTCCCCTCTGCCTTCTGCAAGGGAAGGTCTTCCCTAAGGGTGGCCTCTTCTTCTGGTTCTTGACTTACGTTCCCTGCTTTCTCTGGGAAGTAGACTGTGTCTATCTGTCCCTCTCTCGTGAATCACGTTATCAATATGGTTAGCAATTTAGGGCCCTTCTTGTGAAATACCTTTATATCAAAACTAAGCACTTTATTCCCAATAATATGACTATTTACAGAACACACAAGGCAAAAACTGTATCACTTGTGAACACCTGTCCTACCTTACCACCCTCAGCACAGAAGAGTACAACGCATGAGGGGCTGTCACAGAATTGATCCTACCTGAGAATCTGGAACACCTTCCGCTTCTGTTACAGTTACGTGTTTGTCATTGTTTTCTTCATCTTGTTCAATTGCTTAAAAAAGAAAAAAGAACACTATTAAACAAATGTAGCAGCATAAGAAAAATGTTTCAATTTTCTTTCAGATAGCAATTTGGCAGGAAAAAATGATGGTAGGTGGATTCATAAAATGTAAATCTTGGCACTATTTTTTTGTTATTCAAATGGAAAGTTAACTAATAGCACTAGGTACTTTTCATGTACCTTATCTCATTTCTTAAAGCAATGGCAGTGGGAAATTTTAATCTCAGTTCTCCTCTTCACCTAAACTCATCCATACATCAGTATTGTGCTTTGCCAAAACAGAAGCGGGAAGTATAGATGAAGACTTCTATTCATTGCATGTGAGAACAGTCATATTTTTTAAAATGTGGTTTTCTGGCTGGCAGTTTAAATGTCATGTAATAAAGGAAGTGCAGTATTTTATATCTGGGTTTCTTAGTGCATTGTTACCATGAAATTCCAAACTGTGGGGTCTTGAATCTGCCTCCCCCCTCCTCAGAATCTCCCTATCCAAGACCTTGTCACCCTTTTCTCACTGGTGTGATAACCTCCTACACAAAGCTCCTGTCTCCAGCGTGGGCACAACTGCTAAAATAATCAGTCTCAAAAAATATGAAAATGGCATGTGCCAGGTTTTGGCCTATGTATTGCTTAGTTTATTAAATCTGAACTTCTGCTAGATCGTGGAAGGGCTTTCTGGAACTGTCTAGCTTCCCCCAATATTAAACTTTACACTGACACTCAGCACCGAAACTATTTTACATTACTGTGATTCAAGCATAACGACTGGACAGCTTTTCTATTAATACAGCCTGCTCTTCCTTTTCAATAAATATTAACTGAGCACCAACTATGTCCATAGCAGGTGACAGTGACATTTGACAAGCCGGATGATGTGTAGACCATGATAAATTCAGATTTGAACCTAAGAACATGGGGAATTGCATGATTTGATGTCTATTTTTGAAAGTTCTTTTTGGCTTCTTTGTAGAGAACAGACTTAAGAGAAGGAAGCGCGGAAGCAAGGAGACCAATTTGGTGACTGTTGCTATTGTCCTTCCTAGAGATGACAACGGCTCAGACTGGGGGTGGCTATGAGCAGGAGAAACACGGAGGACTAGAGCTGTATTTTTATACAAAATGGCACAACTTGCCAACGAATTGAAAAGGAAGATGAGGGAGCGGCAGCAATCAAGGATGACTCCTACGCAGAGTGAGTCATTTATCCTCTTTGCCCTCTCTATCAAAAGCAGGTCAGACACATGCCAACCCAGCTGGCAGTCAGGTCCCCCACTGTATTTAAGGATTCAGTTTGCATTATTTTGTGTACTTTTAAATATTGTGCTCTTTCTGCTCTGTGTTGTTTAAAGCACCATTTCATGTACCTTTTGCTTTTGCATGCCTTTCACGCCTGCTGTGTGGTGCTTACCACGGAGCCCACCTACAATGCTGTGGATAAAGCACGACTCTGCAAATGCTAACTGGGATGAACAGCTCGTCCCCAAGTGACCAAAATGGCACTACTTGACTACACCTACTTGAATAATAAGCTACTTCTTTTGTACCTATTTATGAAACAAGGAGGGAGGAAAACTCTACTGTTAACCTCCACAAATACCTAGGATAACTCCTACCAGCTGAGCACCTAAAGGCAAGGTAGGAATAGCTGAAGTGGGTAGAAGTTTTTCTTCTATTTTCAGAAAAAAGTTCCATTCACGCTCGTTCAAAGGGGTCCCCTGTTGCTACTGTTGCCCAGTTAGGAGGAAACTTAAGAACAAAGAAAAACACTCATGTTTTCTCTAAAAAACTAGAGGCAAGAATACGAAGGGAAAAATAAAACACAGAATAACATCCTAAATTCCACTTAGCAATGCAGTGGGCTATGGAAGCAAGGAGCTCTGCTTAACCAATTGACATGACATGAGAAGCCTTTCCTCATCATCATTTTCTTGGAGGGCAGGCTGATCATATACCAATGAGGGATAACTTCACGTGAAGAACAACCATGCTTTGGTACTTAATTTGTGCTTTATTTGAATTTTTGCTCTTTAAAGTTTAAATTTTGATGAAAATGAAGATAATTAAATTTTGGAATCTGTTTTTAAAACAACATTCTAGGGTAGGAGCATTTCTCTTTTTTACCTCTTGTACTAGGACACAGAACATCCAAGATGATAAATAACCATTTCAGATGAGAATTAACACTATTTTTAAAGAGTTAGGCATAATTCTTAATATATAGGAAGAAAATTAAAAGGGGAACAGATGAACACAAGAGCACACTTGGGATAAAATGTCTGTCCTTTATTTCTAGCTTATCCCCAACAATGCTACATGTACTGTCACATCTTTGAAGATCTCAAAATCTGTTGCCTAGCATTATGCTGAAATTAACAGAGTGAGAATCACAAACACAAGCAAGTTAAAGGACCTGGCAGAGGTAACTCAGCAATCTATCTCAATCAGCATAACGGAGAGTCTCAAAATACTGCCAGACTCTTTAACTTCAACCCCGTGATGATGAAGAGGAGAGAGCATTCTCTTCCAACACATAAATAATATCACTTTCTTGGAAATACTGAAAAATTATAATTCCAAAAATGCAAACTTTAGCCAGTGGTTCACATACACCACTTGGGAACAAAAACTTATTTATCTTGGATTTCCAGGGATTTAAGATTAGCCCATGAAGTCACAAGCATGAAATACACAGAGTCACGTAAAAGGGGAGTGAGTACTCCATTGACCTTTTAATGCATAATATCAAGGAGTAAATAAGGAGATAGTTTCTCTCTTTTTGCCTTCTAGGGGTGTGGCTTACCTGGTGGAAGAAGGAGGAAGCAATTATTTAGATTTTTGAGTTTAATTTTTCTTTTATCTGTTCAGAATAAGGGTAGGTTGGGGAAAATTTCCTATGCAAATATTGATTCTGGGACAGTTCCCTCCAGCAAAACACGTACACAGGAATGACAGCTTCTGGGACCAAGGGAGGCTAGGAGCCTCTCTCTCTGCCAACACAAACCATCTTCTTATCTCTCAACACACAGAGTGTAAAAGCAAGCAAAGGCCTTTGAAAATAACATACCATAACAAAAGACCCAAGTACAAGACTAAAGCATACACTTTGAATAGTGAATATTAGAGGCCACATGAGAACAAAGAATACATGTGGATTAATTAACACTAATTCACATAAAAGTACCTAGTTTAAATGTGTCTATTTGTAAATTAACCAAGAGGGATTCAAGATGAGCTACTGTTGACAGCCCTTAAGGATTTTAAGGCTTATCTTGATATCACTTTCTTGTTGCTGTGGGGACAACAGGTTTTCTTTATGACTTACTAGGGCGCTAAGAAAACCCTCCTAGTAACTCTACTAATAATATTATTTAAACACAAAGGGGGTTGATGTCCTTTCAAAATGATGCTTATTTAATTTCTGCTAATCAATTTTGAAAGGGGGAGAACTACACTAACAGAAAAAAATAATTTTTCTGATGATTTTGCACATCAGCAAATCCATCCGTGTGGGTCCTAACTGGGACTTCTCTTTTCTTTTCCTTTTTAATGAAATAGAATGGCATAAAATAGAAACAATAGGAAAAAATTAAGATCCAAATGCATTTTTCACAAGTGTAAATGAAATGTGTACCAACATGAAATCTTTTATGTGTGCTGAGGGTTGTGGACATAAAAATGTTTATAGAAAACACTGTAGTGTTTCCAAGCCATAGGAGGCAGAATCCAGTTCCTCATTATCTAAGTCATCAGCTATTTTTTTGCCCCATCCTGGAGAGGGGTCATAATATTGACTTTAGGAGTCCACTCAGCAATACTCCATTCACATTCCACAAGGAGTTCATACCCTGCGGGAGGGCATGGTAACAAGCTTGCAGGGAGAAATGTTTATAGAGGATATTCATTTTTGTTGCCAATATATAATCACAAATGTGTCCAAATGCTCAAATCTCTTCTATTCCTTAGAAAGAAAAAAAAAAGCAGTTATAACCCTTCACCTCATCACTATATTTTTTTAATGTTAAAATTAGAAAAATAGGAGTCAGTGTTCAGCATCAAGACACTCCACATGGTACTATAATCTGGCCCACGCAATGCTATTGAACATTGAACTTCTCTTTGAAAGCTGACCAATAACCACTACATCTCTGTCCCAATAGTTTTTTCTCAACCCCTATCTATTCAGTCTGACTACTGAACTTGAGACTTGTTGATATAAAACACTTTTCTGTGTCCTTACTGTCCTTAAACCTTCTAAAAATGTAAGTTTTCCCCTACGCTCTCTCTTCGGCCTCTTTCCTCGGTGATCTTATCTGTTCCTAAGGTTTCAACTTGCACTGCTATGCGGGTTATTCCCAAATCTGTGTCTCTGTCTCTGCCTGCTTCTCTGAGTTCCAGGCCCGCATTTCCAGCTACACATTGGATGTTTACATTTTACAGACTGTAACATATCTGCTACATACAAGCTGCTAGGTTCTCACTCATGTGTGTAATCTAAATATTAAACACAATTGATCTCATGGAGACAGAGAGTAGAATGATGGTCACCAGAGGTTGGAAAGGGTAGTGGGGAGGCAGGTAAAGTGGGGATAGTTAATGGTACAAAACCATAGTTAGATAGTTAGAATAAACAATACTTGGCAGCACAACAAAGTAATAATAATCAACAGTAAACTAAGGCATACTTTGAAATAACTAAAAGAGTGGAACTGCAATGAATATTCCTAACACAAAGACATGATAAATGCCTGAGGTGATGAATAGCCCAATTACCCTGATTTGATTAATTCACATTGTGTGCCTGTATTAAAATATCACATGTACCCTATAAAGATATATACTTATGGTGCACCCATAACTTTAACAATTAAATAATTGTTAAAATTATAACAATAAATTAATTTAAAATTAATAATAATTGTTAAAATAAATCAATAAATTAAACAAGCTGCTATGATAGGTACGGCAGCATAATCTTTGCCTCAAAAAAAGAGCAGTCTACGTAATACGGTGAGTAACAAAGGTGTGCAATCACAGGCTCCCTCCCTCTCCTGGGGTCTGTATTTGGATCACCACCAAGTACTGAAGCTGGCGACCTCAGCCTCTTCCTGGTCTTCCTTCCCCACAGCCCTCACATCATTCTCACGCTAAATCCTGTCACTTCTACCTCTGGAATGTTTCCACCCTTCTTCTCCGCACAGTCCCAGCTCATGACATCATCTCTCACCTGGGCTACCGTCACAGCCTCCCCTCGCTCCAGTCTCCACACTACCTGGGTTCTTCCTCCAGAACAGGAGTCTGGCCAGGCCCTCCTGCACCCTGTAGTGCCCCCTCAGAGAACGTGAGAATCATGCAGGGAGATTAACACCAGTTCAAGTTCCACAGCCCCAGCTTCCCTGATGCCCTAGGGCTTAACCCAGGGACGTGCAGGTTTGAAAGATTTCATACCTGTGACCCCCACTCTATTCAACACTGGCCAACATTCAAGTGGAAGCTCTCAACCTGGCCTCGAAGGCCAGGCCACTGGGTCTCAGACGCGCTCCCCAGGTACATCTCCCGCGTTTGTTTCTGGCCCATGATGCCCTCTTCCTCAGCTTAACCAGGAGAGACTGTCTTGTCCCCTGGGCTCCCCAGCCTTAATAAAGAGCCTTCTGAGTCCTCACTACCAGCATCCAAGGCCCCAGACAAAATGAAGAGCCTTTCCTCCTGGCCTAACAAAGTTCTTTTTCTGTACACTCATGTTTTTTTATCTCAGTGTTTTATAGTCAGCAGCACAAACATCTGTCTTTACTAGTCTACATTATGAGTTCCTCAAGAGGAGAGTACATTTCCATAATCCCACCCAGAATATTTTCTTGAACATAGTGGTCCTAAGTAACGGCCTATTGAATTGAACGAAGGTTGTCAAAACAGAAAGTAATAAAAGACAGACATAAGCTGAATAAAATGTCACATCCAGTTGAGGGGATGGGGTTAACATTATGAAAGAGGCGTCAAGGGAAAGCTAGATTTCAGATCAGAGGAGGGGAGGGACTCAAGGTGGAGAACTGGCATGATATGGAGAAATGCATGGGGTCTGACGTCAGAACAGCGAGGAATAGAGTGTTGGGAAATGTTAGAAAACAAAGCCAGACAAGCAAGTTGGGTGTAGATGTTCAGCTGAGGAACTTGGAGGGGCAAAGGAAATACCACCATCACTATAGTATATACATACAGTTCTGGAGCTCTTACTGTTTCAGGCACATGACAAACTCTTAGTGTGGATTATCTTGTTAAGTCTTTACCATATTCCTCTAGTAGAGGTCCTGGCAAGGCTGGACTGATGTGGCCACTGGGGGAAGGTCAACAATTTGATACCTCTTTATGCCAACATTTGCTCAATATCTATTCAGCATTTCTTCACTAGGGCTAGTGAGAAACTGAGTTTCTATTCATAAAGGGTGAATATCATTTATTGGAATTTAGCAATTCACTTTTTTTGAATTGTCTCATTTGACAATTAAAAACTTTTATTTTTTAAATTGTAATAAAATTGTCATACTATAATTGTATATATTTTCTGACACCCATATTTTTTTCTGACATGCTTCCTAAGGAGAGAGGTAAATCTCATTGCTCTGATGCAGCAACATCCCATGTGTGATCTGGTTTCATAATTATCACGAATCACCAACCAAAAGCTGGCAAGTCTACAGGTTGGTAGAGCTGCCTTGCTGAGCCTTGAGCAATGAGCTTACGTTCACTGAAAAAGTATTCCTCAGTGATTACACGCACCCAGCAAGGGGCGTTTATGCATCGTCAATAGTTAAGACCAACTTCCTTGGCCAAGGCAGGGTCCATTTACATTTGAGAGTTATGTGATTCTTAATGTAGGAATCTGCATTTAACAAGGGCGTATATTCATCACACCGGTGATGTTCCTGGGCAGGTGCACGGTTGGCCCTCGGCTTAATCAGATTCCAAGCACTATTACGATTATGCTCATTTTATAGATGGAAAAACTGAGGCTCAGAGATGTCAAATAGCTTGCCCAGAATTACATAGGAAGTCAGTGGAGGAGATAGCAGTTAAGTCTCCAGGTCTGACTCTTTATCTGTACCAATATGTTATAAAGATTAAGTTGTCTAAAATGAATTGAACAGAAATAAGGCTGAAAACATAGGAAACACAAGGTTTACTTCAAACAGTCTAAGCACAAACTGACTTGGATTTCCTACCAGGACTTCGGTCTCTGAAAATTAGGGCCACAATGACTTACTGGATTTTAATCGCTCCTACCCACTCCCTTTCCCCAACCCTTCCAACCCATGGTTTTATATGGAACAGATAATGTTTGCTGCACATAAGAAATGTGTTACCTTTATTAACATTTGAATGCAGGTGTGTGGATATTCTGAAAATGCACAGCACTCAGACAGCACAATAAATCTCTGGTGAGGAGACTGATACCTGAAGTAGCTGAAAAACTCCAACCTCCTGCATCAGATGCACCACACTCAGCACACCTGACTGCAGGGCTCAAGCCACTGAGAGAAGGGCTCTGGGCCCCCCCAACTCCTCCTGCTCCCAACTGACTGCATGATTTATGCCCACCCTAAGGCAAAGAGGATTCCATTTCAATTCTTATGTGTTTTTCTTGTAGCCAAGACCCTCCAAACTTCCTTCTCTGCCACTTAATAGGTTTTTACAGTGATTTCTTTTGCGTAAGATTTAATATATGTCCAGTCAATGGAAAAGTTAGTCAATAGAGAAAAATGATAATGTCACTAGGGCAAAGGGTATCCCATACCAGGTCCCTAAATTAGGGCATAAATATTTACACCGCTGGCCAGGGTAATAAAGGGTAATCAGTAATTGACCCCAGTGGCCTGTTACATTGCCATTCTTACAAGGAATTGTATCAGAAAAAAAAAATGTTTTCTTCCCATGCAAAGATAGCTTGAAGATTATCCAACTAAAATAAAACCTCAATACACAAAAATCAAGTTAACCTTAGCAACAATTTTTTTTCCAGCGTTTTTCCTGAGAAACAGAAAGGCTTTAGTTTTGTTAGGTGCCTTTTCAAGGGTACGTTCTGGTGACAAAACAGACTCAGGCCAATCTGCTATTATCACATGGGAAAAACAGGAGCAGCAATGGTTCTCAGACATTGCAAAATGTTCATTCATTAAAAAAGATCCCGGTGCACTCCACCACTCTATACAGTTTCTCTCAGGAATTAAATTTGAAAAGATTTATCTCTACTAGTAAAAGAAAAATGATTCCTGAGCCTGACTATGTGCCAGCGAAAAGCTCCGCATGCTTTATGCCATCTCATTTCCCCCCTTCAACGAGCCCCAGAGGCTTGTGTCATTAGCTCCATTTCCTAGAATAAGAAAATGAGCCTCTGGAAGCCACTAAGTCATAACAAGTGGCTAATCCAGGACTGAACCTGAGTCCTTGATTCGCTTTTCACAGCTACATGATTCTGCCTTAGGGACCGTAAATCAGAAAACTCAACAGGTCAGATCTATACGGACATTCTTATTCACTCAGGTTTTATGGTAGACAAGTAACCTACATTTAAAGAATAACATTTATCACAACTCTTTTGCTACACATATCACGCTCATAAGTTTGTTTCTGAATTGTCAGCAATTCTACTGTTCAATCTTCCCATTGAGGTTACAGTGGAATTTCAAAACACACACAACTACCAAGAATTCCCTAGGAGTCCTGGTGTTTGCAAATACAAGCGATGACATCAAATGGGCTACTAAATAAATAAAGGGTGGAGACAGCCCAAGAAGAGTCCAGGAAAGAAGATTACAAAATCTTCTTTAACCCCCATCAAAGTCTATACTGTGAGAATTTAAAGGAATTTCTTCTTCTTATACGTTCAAGGAAAAAAATACAGCATTAGTCCCATGATACTTCTAGTACACAATCTTAGTCAAGTTACGTCAACTCACCAAGCTTCAATTTCATTACTTATAAAAGAGGGATGATAATAACCACTACCCACAGCACGGATGTGTGGAAGGAAGGAAGGATGGAAACTGCTTAATCAAGGGTAGTGACTTTACATTACAAAATATGATAATGAGCTTTTCTCTTTTGCATTTTCATCTGTGGATGGGACCTTTTTCCTAATCTGACCCACCTACCATTGCGGTAGAGTGGAAGATAATGGAATGTAAAAACAAAGTCATTAATATTTATATTCTGACACCCAAGGTAGATTTTTTACATCAAGACAATAGTCTTGAAAGGACAAAATCTGTAGAGAAATGTTAACTTGCTTTGTACATCAAGAACCAATCCTAAGTCCCAGATCTCAGACCCTTCTCTCCCGTGATGGCTAAGTCACAGGCGTGTCCCCCTAAAGGAGGAGGTCAGGAAGTAACCAGCTGGAAAAGCTCAAGGCTGTCCCCATGTTGTGTCAAGTGCACTGTGGGCAGAAGGGTGACAGGGCAGCAGAGATGGAAGGGAAGGACTGGCTGGGCTTAGGTCTGGGAGGACATGGCCAGGGAGATGGCTGAGGGGACACTGAGGACAGAGGCACTGGTTTACAGGCAGACGCAGCCTTGGCACAGAGGAGACTGCTTTGAAGTCTGCACCCAGCCCCTCTGGGGGTCAGCAGACTCACAGTTAATCAGCAGCGAGCACAGTAAGGCTGGCGGCAAACCAGGTGCAGTTTATTTTTCCTGAGTTGCTCTTCTTTACCAACATGGCAAGTTTCTACATGCCCTGGGGACAGGGACATGCAATGGACCCTCCCCTCAGAAGAGGCAAAGGTCTTGATGGAGCAGATGGCAGCGAAGCAGTGGAGTACATGCTCCATCCAGAGGCAATATGGGATGGAGCAGCTAGGAAGGCCCAGAGCCCCTGATCAACTGAGATGGGCCCCTGGCCACACCACCATGAATCCACTGTGGCAGCAGTGAATGGAACAGCCCCATGTAGCTCCAACAATCCCACACACCAGGGACCGAGAGATACAGAAGGGGCAATTTAAACCAGCCCCAGGCAGCAGCTACATCCTAAACAGACTTCAAATCAGAAACAGGTAAAAGAATGCTCAATGGCAGCAGGTAGCAACTTGTGAGGACCATAGAGCAGTTGTCGAACATAAAGAACACATCATTCCCTCTACATTTCAGTGTGGTGAATAATTTTAAGAGCCTACTACACTCTCAGTTTGGAGTATCAATGTAAGCACTTTAATGGCTCATAAGAGAAAATAATCTCACACAATTACCAGATAACAAAGCTAAGCCAAAATGTATTAATATTTGAAAAAAGTATTAACACAATATTGGTTATCAGCCCAATTTTAATTTTTAATTAACAAATAATAATTGTATACATTTACAGGATTGGATGTTGTGATGTATGTATGTATACACTGTGGAATGATTATATATGTTTACGTTGAGGAATGATTACATCATTGTAGAATGATTATGTATACATTGAGGAATGATTACATTATTATATATACATTGTGGGATGATTATATCAAGCTAACATAGCTATCACCCCATATACTTATCATTTTTTGATTATATAAAGCTAACACATTAGCTTGATCACTTCATATATATTTTTTTAAATAGATCATTTAAAATCTATTCTTTTAATAATGTTGAAATATACATTAACTGTGGTCACCAGACTGTGCAATAGATCTTGAAAATTTATTTCTGCTTTCTCACTGAAACTGTGCACCCTTTGGTCAACATCTCCTCAATCCCCCCACCCCTCAAGCCTGTGGTAACCACCATTCTACTCTCTAATTCCATAAGTTCCACTTTTTAAAATTCCACAAATAAGTGAATACAGTATTTGTCTTTCTGTGCCTGGCTTATGTCACTTAACCTAATGTCCTCCAGGCTTCTCCAAGTTGTTGCAAATGACAGCATTTCCTTCTTTTTCAGAGCTGAAAAATATTCCATATACACACACATACACCACATATTCTTTATCCACTCATTCACTGACAGGCACTCAGGTTGCTTCCATATCTCAGCTATTGTGAATAATGCCGCAATGAACATGCAGGTACAGATCTTTCTTCAACATTCTGATTTCAATTCATTCAGATACCCAGAAGTGGGATTGTTGGATCATATGGTAATTCTATTTTTAGTTTTTTGAGGAACTTCCACACTGTTGTATGGCTATACCAATTTTTATTTTTATTAGCAGCATACAAGGGTTCTCCATATCCTCACCAACACTTATCTTCCATCTTTTTGATAACACCCACTCTAGCAGGTATGAGGTGATATCTCAATGTGATTTTAATATGCATTTCCCTGATTAGTAATGTTGAACATTTTCTCAGAAGCCTGTTGGCCATCTGTATATCTTTAAAAAATGTCTATTCAAGTCCTTTGCCCATTTTTAAATCAAGTTGGTTTCTTGCTATTGAGTTGTTTGAATTCTTTACATATTTTGGATATTAACCCCTTATCAGATGTGCGGTTTGCGAATACTTTCTACCACTCTGTGAGTTGTCTCTTCACTCTGGTAATGTTTCCTTTGCTGTGGAGAAGCTTTTTAGTTTGATGCAATCACATTTGTCTATTTTTGCTTTTATTGCCTGTGCTTTTGGGGTCATATCCAAAAAAAATCATTGCCCAGACCAATATCGTGTATCATTTCCCTTATGTTTTCTTTTAGTAGTTTACAGTTTGAGATCATACATTTAAAGTCTTTAAACTATTTTGAGTTGATTTTAAATATATGGTGTGCGATAAGGGTCCAATTCCATTCTTCTGCATGTAGATATCCACTTTTCTCAGCACCATTTATTGAAAGACTGTCCATTGTGTATATTTTTCAAGTCCGTGTCAAAGGCATTGAGTCATATTTCCTCTCAAATAAGTAAAAGTATATGTATTTTGAACTTTCACATAAATTGACAAAACCATAGGCTATTTTATCTGTCTAGCTTTCTTCCTAAAATTTTAAGGTAATTTTTAAAAACTACACTAGAGTAGATCCTAGAAAATTCGCTTGGAGGGACCTGGACCATTCAAACAAATGTGTTCTTTTGATAAGACTGTCCATTTGGTTACAAGGCTAACCATGAAACTGGTTAACTCACATAGGCCTATATTATGAGCAAAACGAAGCAATTTCAATTAACTTGGATTTAGGTACAAACACTAAGCCTGAGGACTAGAGGATCTGAGGTGCCCAGTGTCCAAACCTGCAGACTAGGTGTGTTGCTCTAATACCCACATGGCCCAGTGAGGGGATCCGTCCCTTCCCTGACTAGACCAGGTGGACACACCACCCCCTGGGGACCACAGGCTACCAGGATGATGCTCCCTACTCCCCCACTGTCAGTAAGAGATGTTCTCAGCCAGGGGTTACTGCCAATCTCCAACTTGTATTAATCTTTCCCTCAATCCCGATCGGGGAGGAAGTTTGCTTTCTTACACATATGTAACAAATTTGTGTTTGCTATATAAGGACAGAGGAGAAGAACTTCACTTAGCTCTACCTCTGGAACTAAGATATAGGAAATGAGCCTTTTAAGCATGCTAAAACAAAACTAAAAATCAAAATGAAGAAAATTAGAATCTATAAAATTAAGATGTCAAATTGTATCTATCATGTCTTGCTCTCTACTGTAGCTAGAGTGGAAGAACATGGGCAACATTTCTTAAAAACTACTACCTATTCCTAAGGCTGTAAAGGCAACATCGACTCAAATTTCTCGCAGTCATTCTTCCACCAGAAAAGAATAACAGGAAAAGATAGAAACCTCCCCAACTGATCTTCATAAGTCTTAGACCAAATGCTGAATGTTTATTAAATGCCTGCATTTCCAGTAAATGAAAGTTAGCCACTTCTTGGCAAAAGGAGAACCAGAGAAGCCCTTTAGTTCTACTGACTTGGGACCTGCACACGGTTTACAAGGATAAGCCTTCGGTTCAGGTACACTTCATTGGAGCCAGGCTTAAATTAATTTCCCCTTTAAACTACTACAAATCAGCTTCAAAAAATGTCTTCCTGACAAGTATAGATACTTTAGTCAGAAGGTTCGCTTATTCCTGACTCTGCCCACCCAATAAAGCTTGGTAATAATTCTCCTCATTTATAAAGCTTTTACTGCCAATGTCATGAGTGCTTTATAATTGTGTTATCACTCCCATGAGAAACTCTCTACTCAGGTAGAGAAACATTGAAAAGTTAGGCAATTCTCTAAAACACAAGCTATATGCAGAAGTATAAGGTATATTTTTGACTCTTTCTACCATGCTTGGTTTGCTAGACCAACTAACATCCTTTATATTGATAAAACATCAGCTCACTCTCTGAGTTGCAGATCAGATAAGATAGACTTTGGAATATGTTGGACAAAGTCTGGCATCTAAATCACTGAGGGTTAAAGGCTGGTTAAAGTACAGATTGCCAGGGCCTCTGTCCACACTTAAATGAAGCCCCAAGAGGCTGGGCCAAGGAATTAGCTCCATTAACAAGTGTTGCAGATAATTGCTAGGCAAATTAAATTTGAGGAGCATTGCTTCAGAAAAACAAAATTTTATTTAGTCAAGGAGGGACTTATGTAGCTGTTCAGAAAGAAGCCTAGGATTGTCTTATAAAGTATCCACCTACGTTTCTTCCTCTCCAAAACAAAGCAAAAAATCGCATAACGTCAAAATGCACTGTTTAAGCTGAAATTGTACAATACATGTCTTCACTGAGTCCAGGGTGAAAATTTCTATCACTGATCTTACCACCAAACTAGATCTCAATCATTGCATGATAGTATTAAAACACAGTATTTTTATAACCTATCTGAAAAATGCAAATAGTTAAAACCATGGTTTGCTTATCCACTTAATGTCCAATTCAGAAAGTCTCAAATGTTAAGTATTTCATATTATATAAGCGAAAGGACAGCATATGAAGTAAATTTCAGTTTCGTCATAAGCATCACTTATCTTCAGAATTTAGCTGAAGCAAATTACACAGTTTCTGTTACTTACAGTGGAACATGATTTACTTATATTCACAGACTGTGCTCATGTCATTCTCAGTTTTCCTGAGAACAGTTCCATGTTCATGTCTGTATATACAATTATATTTTTAATGTGACGAATGATGGATAATAGCTGGCTCATGTGGCCAGGACAAAGATTTCCCTAGACAGCTCTTCCTTGTCAATACAGATGACAGAAGAAAATGTGCCCTGGGGGGAAAAAGAGGACCTTCTGTGGATTTTCAGTGAGGAAAAAGTCGATGAAAGGAAAAGAGCTTGGGAAGGAAATTAAAGTATCAGCAATCACTATTCTCACATTTTTACAGAGTAAATAGCAATGTAACATGGAGAGAAGTGAAGCTTCCTAGTACTTGGTATTTAGGACATGACCTTCAGGCCTGGCATGGTATTCCACTCACCAACCAAACCCACCTCTTCCTTTTATAAAAAAGAAAAGAAAAAGGACAATGAGGCTGAGAGAAGAAAGTGACTTATCAGAGGTAAAACAGCCAGTGAAGAAGTCAAATTTCCTGACTATGCTCCCAGGACTGCAAAATTTTGGTAGAAGACCATGTTTACTAGACTGAAGAATTTCACAACTTTATAAAAACAGCATATGGCAAGGATTCTTGTTCTTAAGGAATATTTTATTACATAAGAGAGTTGATTTTAGCCATTAAACAGCTTTCCATTTAATTATGTGATCATCTAATATTTCCTTAAATATTTTAAAACATCTACAGATTGCTATTACTTTGCACCTTAGGGGCATAAAGAGAAGCAGTCAGAGAATTATAAGTTCTAAAAATAAATTACAGATAATCCCCCTCCCCACCCTTACCCATGCACCCCTAAATGTAAACCTTTATTCAAATATACAGAATTAGTCAGATACAAGGCCTTAAGTGGATGCATGTTCTGTTTAGGGTACTTGGTAATTAGCATAATGGCCCCTTGGGCCCTGCCTCTGAATGCTGGGTGGCATATATCATATGTCCATGCACGAAGCGGTTCCCACTCACCAGAGAACCAAGAACAAAGGAGCTGGCAGGCTTCATGGGAGAAGTTGCCCAGTCAACTGTGTATTAAAGACACCCATTAGTTGCCTCAATCAGCTAATTAGCTCAAACAAATATGAAACCTAAATCATTAAATAAAGTGGCCCTGATTGCATTGGTGACTTCTGATTTGCTGTCACTAACCTAGCAGGGTATGAACAGGGTAGTTCTACCCAAAACAAAAAACTATCCACACTGGGAAAATGGAATGGGATGGGACTTAATTTTTATCAAAGTTGAGCCCTGCCAGGAAGTTTTACTGATTAAAAAAAAAGGGGAGGGGGAATGCCAGGGAGACCTCTGTGTTTATGCTTTGAAATTTAAATCAATTTAAATATAAATTGCTCTCCCTTTTTGTCATTATGAGAAAGAAATAAAACATGGGTTTCAGATCTCCGGTGTGCAAATGGTCATTAACTTTCATTTGACCTTGGGTGTAGATCTCATATTGGATTTACGCACAGGGTACACTCATTATACTCATCTAGTTTCCTCGCAGAAAACACGTTCCCAGGAGCTGCAATGCCGGAAGCTGCTTCTTAGCTCTCAACTACAAAACTTGATTCTCCCTTGAATGCCTCTCTCCCGCCTCTCTGCTCAACATCTCAGGAAACTGTTTCTCAAGGCTTAGAAATGTGTTTAAAACATGAGCAATGACAAGTAGGACTCTCAACAGTATAAAATCATTGTCCTGGACACCAGACCAGAAAGGAACCTGCTCTGTGTGCCATGATGTTACTGGGACAGGGATCATCAATGTTCAGTTCTCTTTCCTGGTACCTAATTCTCTATAATAGGAACAACTTCCCATTTAGAATCATTTAGTTACCTTTGTCTATTGAGCTTTATACGTGTTACACACCCTCACTGAAGTGCCCTGCAGCATGTTTTCAAACACCAAAACCTCAAAAACCTTGTATTCTGAAGTATGCTTTGCTGTGGTCATTAATTATTCACCTCCTTGGCAAATTAGGTTTACTTACTATCTTAATGGACATGAGGATGAAAAAGAAAATCATCTCGCCTTGTTTTCTAACTTTCTTAATTCTAAACAATTCTCAGGGTTAAAGGAATCTAACTTCCTATACTCAATACTCTCACATCTCTTGCTATTCAGGAGAAATCTATGCAAAGGGCTATTTTCTTTTATAGTATGCCATTGAATAGTTATTTATCATTTTGACTCAATAGCTCTAATTACAAAAGACAGTGTCACAGGATTTTTTTTTAAAGGCAATTTTCTTTGTATCCCAGTGGGAGATTAGGAAAAATTTACAAAGCATCTGCTGCATGCATTTTCAATTATTCCCGGGTTTTACCAGTGCTATTACTCTCTTGACGGTAAGAATTTTACATTTTCAAATATCTTTTAAGTTTACACTGCATTGAGAATTACTGTTTCAAGACTCTTATTTTATGTCATTTAAAAGTAAAGGAAGATACAACCTGTCAACCACTGAATTGATCTCTGCTCAACAAGAACATGGCACAGGTGGAGACGGGATGTACAAAATCTGTCAGCAAGCAGGGACAGAGGAACTGTCTCTAGAAATGTTAGAACAAGGAGTTATTATAGCACCAGAGAAGGAAGGAGATTTTACCAACTTCAACAATCAGCCTGGTGTTAGGCAAAGCTGTCTCTTTTAGGGAAAACATCCTAGATCAATCAATCAGGAAGACAAGAAGGTTGTGTTGGATATTTTAGGGGAAAATACATCCTACTTCTTTCTTCTTGGTTGAAAAATGCCAAACAACACATTCAGTGGGGTTAGAGTTTGGACCGGTGCTGACCACGAATGAGGGTGATGCACAGCCCGAGGAGGTGGCAAGGAAAAGAAAAGGACAAACACAAACCACGTGGAAAAATCAATGCTGAGAGAACACAGGTGCATCCTTTGAGCACAGGCTGTGACAGTCTCGGGAAAATTTAAATAGTTGAAAACATCCCTAAAAATAAGCATAATCTCTTAATTACGTAAAATATAGCCAACAGACTTCTGTTATAAAGTAGTACTTTTCAGCTTTAACATTCATTATTAGAGCACTCAGAGATTAGATGGAAAAGTCATTCAAGAGACCATCACTATAGCTTTTTGTTTTAAGAGGATTTAATTTTTTTCAATAAAAAATGACACATTATCCAAAAGGTAAAAGGAATTTGAGATAGCAATAATTATACTAGCAAGTGAGCCTGTCTTTGCTGGCCCTTAATTTTATTATTAACAGCTACTCTAAAATCCCATTTGTCATGCATTCTCCTAAATATGAGCTATGTGTTTCCAAAAGGCTCAGGGTAAATTCAAATATGGTGTTACATTAAAAGAAAATTCTGCCAACTAAAAATAAAAAGTAAAAATTTTAGAGGACCATAAAAGTAGATGCCCTTCCACAGGTTTTTTTTTTCTTCTAAATGTGGAAAAGGAAAAGCCTTATTCTCTAATGTTAAAAATAGTTAATCAATCTATACCATTTCTCATGACAAAGCAACGTGAATATCTTTTCTCTGGAATATTCTGCTCTGAAATAGAATATGTCTTTTCAGTTGTGTCCACTGACCTCAAACTTCACAAATGCCTCGCTTCAGAGAGTCCTGCCAATATATGATTTCCCCAAATCACACATACACATACTTAAGAAGGGTGCTTAAAACCACTAAATTTTCTTAAAATGTGTTACTGGTGACCAGTGATTGTTATTAACAGTAGATCCAGAAAGCTGGGACTTTAACTAGACTACCAGGGTGATTAAAAAAAAAAAAAAAACACCCTCAAATAGCCTAACAGGTCTACCATGATTAGCAGATCCAGGGGTTGCCTACCTGAATGTTTTACCTGGAGTTCAATGTTGTAGCAAATAATAGTAACCATATTTGGTGGTTGAAACCATATACCCAATACAAATGCCTACTTAAGCTTGGATGTAGGATTCAAAGATGATAAAACAAACAAGAAGATCTGTAAGGTAAGAAAAAACAATTTAATGCAAAACGCTAGCTTCTCTCTCATTCTTCCTAGCCTCTTAAAAATAATGTTTTAAAAAAGCTAAAACTAGGCCAGGTGTGGTGGCTCACACCTATAATTCTGGACTCTGGGAGGCCAAAGCGGTAGGATCACTTGAGCTTGGGAGTTCGAGACTAGCCTGAACAAGAGCAAGATCCAGTCTCTACTAAAAATAGAAAAATTAGCGGGGCATTCTGGCACATGCCTATAGTCTGAGCTACTCGGGAGGCTGAAGCAGGAGGATTGCTTAAGCCCAGAAGATTGAGGTTGCGGTGAGCTACGATGACACCACTGCACTCTACCCAGGGCGACAGAGTGAGGCTCAATCTATCAATAAATCAATTAATAAGCTAAAATTAAACACAATAAGCTAAACCATTTTACAGAACTTTATATTATATACATTTTATATATAGAAATAATAAAAGAATAATAAAACATCTTTGTATACAAATAATACTTTAACCTGAATTCTTGAACAGTTTATCCTAGAAAGAAGGAAAAAAATGTTGAAACCCACGACTTGAAGAGTTTATGGGTTTTCACTAAATACTTTTTCATTTCCAGGCACAAAAGTAGAAAACAAGAATGAATGCCTTTTCATAAATCACATCTTTATTCTCATAATCCTGAAAATTACTAACCAAGAGTGGGAGCATAGCTGGAAACAATGGGCATCCGATGTTGGAAAACCTGGATTCGCATTGTGGCTGCAGACTTTTAGCCTGTGTGATCACGGAGTGGCACTCCCTCCCCTCAATCTCAAGATTGGGACAGTGCAAACAATTCCTCCTGCAGCTGTTCATCTTTCTGTGGGTGTCCTCTGCAGAGCCACGTGTCTTGCGTGGGGCTGAGTTGACCCCTCCACCTCCCCCCTGCCATTGTCCTGCTGCTCCAGAGGTGAGCACTGCATCCTGACAAACAGCTCCCCTACCTGGGATTCTGCTGTGGCTCCCCGGACATCTCTCTGCCAAGACGCTTAAACTCCAGATTCCCCTGAGCCAATAAATTCCCTTTTTGGTTTTCAGTTTGTTTTTCTACCATGTACACCTGCAAGAATCCTGAACAAAATAGTCCCAAGGTTGTGACTAAGGGGAATGAAGGTAAAAGTGAAAATACTGTTATAATTAAACATTATAGCTTGGAGGAATCACTGAGGTTACCAGATTCTACGCCAGCCCCCCAAAAATACAAATTGAAATCACATAGCCAAGATCACAAAGACATTTAATGGCAAAAACAGAGCCAGGAACCCCTTCCTCCCTTTCCAAATTTTAATATCCCAGGTACCTCAGTTTTAAAACATTTAACTAGCTACTAGCTATGGGCTAAGGACAAAGAGTGAAATTTAAAAACTGCCAAGGAGATTTTCGGCTTTCCAGAAATAGAAGCCCACCGTGGCACAAATTTCATGTGATCTAAAGTTAATGAGAGCTAAAATGCTTTGGCTGTGGATTTCCCAGAAAAGGGAATAACACATCTTCCAAGACATTAATGAGCTAACATTAGCAGGAGAATAAGCAATCCAACAAACAGAAAGAAGTGTAAGGATATCTGTGCAAATTTTTGTAAATCTCATGAAGACTTAAAATGTTATTCACATCCACTAATGTTAGTTCTCAGAGGAGAAAACTGAAAACTGTTCAAAGGCACATCCTAATGGCCTCTTAGAAAACTACAACAAAATGGATTTTTTAATAAGCTAGAGCTTTGAATCATTTATAGGACCTACATTGATTGGAAACTACTTTTATTTCTATTTGTACGGTGGGCTGAAACCAAAACTTTTTCTTTAAACTAATGCTCATTTTAATAACTCTTTGCAGTTAGACATAAATCTGGCAGGACCACCTGAGCCCTAATTAACAGTTTTACTGCAAGACATAGATTTAGGGTAATCAATTCCTTCTGTCAAGCTCCAGATGTGTCAACTATCATTTTAATACTTTTTTCTTAGATGTATACCAGCTTATTTTTCTTCTCCCTTTAAAAAAAAAAAAACAAAAAAACACCTCAACATAAAAAACAAAAAGCGTACATAGAAAGCACCATTCTGCAGCTGGAACTCTATTTAATTAAGGCCATGGTTAATGGTTCTGCAGTTTATCACCTCCTAACTTCACAATAATAAGGTTACCTTTTTCTGATAGCCATTGACTCAATAATGCATTCTATTTATGAAACATATGCTATGATTTAAAAACAGCAGGGGCCACGCTTGTCCTTGCTCACTAGTGTATCCTCTGTGCCTTACACTGCACACCTAGCACATAGTAGGTGCCCAGCTAGAATTTGATAAAGGAATGAATGAATATAGTATCTATGATTCAGGCTCTATTTTACCTTGCCATTATTATTTTTCATCCACTTTCAATGCCAACTCAAGGATTGAGAATGTAGGATGAAACAGGTGGGTATCTCTAATATTTCCATATTTGGATTCTTTGGATTCATGGTAATATATACCATGTTCGTTATTTTTGACCCTAGATTGGCTCCCAACTTTGTTGTGGTTTGGGAGGTCTGAGAAAGAAATGTCTGTTTTTTTCCCAAGACAATCTACTTTATTTGTTACTTTTCTAATCTGAAAACATATTTAATTAAAGTTAGGGGCAACATAAGAATGCCAACTATCATTGATATTATTCAACCTTATATTTCAGGGCTCTAATTAATGAAGTAATATGGAAAAAAGAGTTCATATGGATTGATAAGATAGAGATAAAATAGGCATCACTGATAGATATTGAGTTTGTCCATGTAGAAAATCCAAGATAATTTTAAAACGAGCTATTGGAATTCCTTTGAGTTCCACACATTTACAAGACACAAAATCAAGAGTTCTCATACAGAAAAAAAAAAGCCAACTAGAGGAAATAATAGATATAGATATTGATAAACTGATTCTGAGGTTTATTTGGAGAGGGACAAGACTCAAGATAGTCAACACGATGTCGAAAGAGAAGAGCAAAGTTGGAGGACTGACATTACCTGATTCCAACACTTACCATAAAGCTTTATTGTATTGGTAAAAGAATAGACAAATAGATCAATGGAAAAGCATACAGAGTCCAGAAATAGACCCAAACAAATAGAGCCAATTGAATCTTTGACAAAAATCTATGAACAAAGGCAATATGATGGGGAAAAGATTGTCATTGTCTTTTCAACAAATGGTACTGAAACAACCAGACATCTACATGCAAAAAAAAAAGAAAAAATGAACCTAGGCACAGACCTTATACCTTTTGCAAAAATGAATTTGAAATGGATCACAGACCTAAATGCAAAACACAAAATTATAAAACTCCTAGTTGATAACAGAAGAGAAAATCTAGATGACCTTGCGTTTGGCAGTGACTTTTTAGATACAACACCAAAGGCATGATCTATAAGAGAAATAATTTGTAAGCTAGACTTCATTAAAATAAAGAAACTTCTGTTTTGCAAAGACACTGTAAAGAGAATGAGAAAACAAGCCACAGAGAGAAAATATTTGCAAAAGACCTATCTGATAAAGGGCCATTTCCAAAATATACAAACAACTCTAAAACTCAACAGAAAATGAATAAGCCAACTAAAAAATTGGCAAAAGACCTGAACAGACACCTGACTGAAGAAGATATACAGATAAGCACATAAAAAGATGCTCAATATCATATGTCATTAGGGAATTGTGAATTAAAACAATGAGCTATCAATGCACACGTTAGCATAGCCAAAATCCAGAATACTGACAATACTAAATGCTGGTAAGAATGTGGTGCAACAGGAATGCTCATTCATTGCTGGTGGGAATGCAAAATAGTACAACTGCTTTGGAAGACAACTTAGCGGTTTCTAACAAAATTTAACATACTTTTACCACATGATCTAGCAATCAAACTCCTTGCTATTTACTTAAATGAGCTGAAAACTAATATCAACACAAAAACCTGCATATAGATGTTTACAGAAGCTTTACTTATAATGGCCAAAACTTGAAAGCAACCAAGATATCCTTCAGTAGGTGAATGGATAAATAAACTGTAGTATATCCAGACAATGAAATATTATTCAGCACTAAAAAGAAATAAACTATCACACCATGAAAGAAGCCAGTTGGAAAAGACTACATGCAGTATTATTCCAAAACGTACAACATCAAGAGTGAAGCCTTATGTAAACTATGGACTGTGGGTGATAATGTGTCAATGTAGATTCGTTGACTGTTACAAATGTACCACTCTGACTTGAGATTTTGATAGTGGGAAACTGTGCATGTGTAGGGCAGAGGGCATACAGGAACTCTCTGTACATTCAATTTTACTATCAACTAAAACTGCTCTAAAAAAATACAGTCTATTTTTAAAAAAAGAAGTTTCATGAATGACCAAGACCGAGGAACCATGACATAATGAGATGAGGACAACTTAAAAAAAAAAAAGGTAATAGAAAAAATAGCTCATTTATAATCGTAACCAAAACTGCAAGGTACCTAAAAAACAATTCAAACAAAAAACATGTAAGATATTTATAGAGAAACATATCCTAGGTTTGTGGATGGCAACACATTATCTCAAAAGTGTCAGATTTATGTAATGATCTATAAACTGAATATGTGTTTTAAAAAATCCCTTTGGGATCTTCATGGAATGTGACAAATTAAAACGATGAAGAGAACAAGAAAAGTAAGAAGAGACTTGCCTTACCCACCCCAACTACCCCCAAAAGTCTCAATATAAACCTTTGGTAATTAAAACAGGATAATGTAGGCACAGGGATTGGTAAACAGATCAATGGAATACAGACACCAGAAATAAATCCAAGCACAGCATACATTAAACTTCATATATGACAGAGTTAGCATTATAGATCAGTGAGCAAAGAATACAATGGATGCTGCTGGGTTAACTGGCTTAACATAAGTAAAACATAAAACTTGATCTCTACCTCACACCATATACATAAATAAATTTCAGATGACTTAAAGTCTTAAATGTGAAAAACAAAACTTTAACACTGTTCACACCTAGCTATTGACCTAGCTATCCTACTTTTAGTAATTTATTATAAGGAAATATTAATAATAGGGAAAGATATATTACTTATAATGGAAAAAAATTTAAAAACCCAAACGTACAACCAAGAATTAAATAAATTGCCTAGTATGTACCTTTAATAAAAATGATGATGCAAATTTATATTATTGACATTAATCCTATAAAGAGTGGATTTTATATATAACTATGGTAATCAACACTGTGGTGTTGGTGGATACTAACAGATTTTGTTCAATGGAACAGAACAGAGATCCTAGAAATATACCCACATAAATGTGCCCACATGATTTCTGACAAAGGTATAAAACAATTCAATGGAAGAAAGATGGTCTTTTCAACTAATGGTGCTGGATCAATTATACATTTATAGGCAAAAACAGACAAAAAACCCCAGAACCTTGACCTACACCTTATATCAAAACTAATTCAAAATGGATCACGAAGTTACATGTAAAACAAAAAACTATAAAACTTTCAGGAGAAAAAAAGATATAAGAGAAAATCTTTAGGATCCAGAGCAGGCAAAGAGTTTTTAACCCAAAGACAAACAAAATTCCATTAAAAATTAATAAACTGGACTTCATCAAAATTAAAAACCTTTGCTCTGTCAAAGACTGTTGAGAGGATAAAAAAGACAAGCTATAGACTGGGAGAAAATATTTGCCAACCACATATTGACAAAAAACTAGTACCTACGTTATATAAAGAACTCTTAAAACTCAACAGTAAAAAAATCCCAAACAATCCAATTAAAAAATGGGCAAAAGATATTAACAATCATTTCCCCAAAGACAACATTCAGATGGCAAAATAAGCACATGAAAATTTGTTGGACATCATTAGCCATCAGGGAAATGCAAATTAAAACTGTAATGAGCTATCACTACACACCTATCAGAATGGCTAAAATAGAAAAAAAGTGATTATGTCAAATTCAGGCAAGGATTCAGAGAACCTGGATCACTTTTAGATTGCTAGAGAGAGTGTAAAATGACATAGCAACTCTGGAAAACAATTTAGCTGTTTCTCAAACAACTAAACATGCAGCTACCATACAACCCAGCAATTATAGTCCTAGATATTTATTCCAGGGAAATGAAGACTTAGGCTCACACACAAAAAAACCCCTATACACAAATATTTGTAGCAGCTTCATTTGTAAAATACTAGGAACAACCCACAGGGCCTTCAATGGATGGATGGTTAAAAGTACTATGGTACATTCATACCATTTAATACTTTTCAGCAATAAAAAGGAACGAACTATCGATACACAAAACAATCTGAGTGAATCTTCAGAAAATCATGCCAGGTGAAAAAAGGCAGTTCCACAAGGTTACATACTGTTTGACTCTACTTGTATAATATTTTATAAATGACAGAAATAAAAAACTGAGTAACGATTGCCAGGGGTTAAGAATGGAATAGAGGTAGATAGAAAGCCAGTGTAGTTATAAAGGAGCAACATGAGTGAACCTTGTAGTGATGGAAACATTAACATCCTACTTGTGATACTGTATTATAGTAACTACAAAATGTTACTATTGGGAGAACTTGGGTAAAAGGTACTCCGGATTTGTTTGTGTTATTTATTACAACTGTGTGTAAATCTATAATACAATTATCTCAAAAGAACACATATGAGATAATCCCACTTTTATAAAATATGCATGTTAATACATAACATCTAATATATGCATAATAGAAAAATGTCTGGAAATATATACAACAAAAGAGTATTTGTGGTTTCTATGTTGGTGAGATGATACATGATTTTTCAATTTTTTGTCTACACATTCATGTATTTCAAAAGTGTTTTTCAATGAGCATGCTCTACTATAACAGTGAAAAAAAATGAAGCTATTTTCATCCTGAAAAAGAGAATACAAGCTACCATATACAATTTTTTTCACTGAACATTTTACTAGATTAATTTTTTCTAAACGTCATTTTAAAAGTTGTTTAATATTCCATCCCATCAATCTATCAATTTTACCATTTCCATATGGTGGGGACTTAAGGATTGTTACCACTTTCTTCATGCTAAAAAAAAAGGCAACAAAATAGATATTTTCTATCTTAATCATCACATGCATCTCTGATTATGTCCTATAGTCAGACCTCTAGCCATAGAGTTATTAGGTCATAGAGTTAGGGACACTGGAATATATCAAACAATTGCTTTCCTAAATAACTATGAATTTATGTCCCGTCATTAGTACATGAGTGTGAGATCACTTCACTTTGTCCCTGACAAGCTGCCAAAATTGTATTCACATTCCAAGTTCCATAGATCAAATAAGCAAGGAAAACATATGCTAATCTCATACGGTGACATCAAGGCAAAATAACATTGACTTCACACCAATCTTTTATTTGTACAACCTAACACGTATGGGTCTTACTCACTCACCTTTCTTTCCCTTCACCTCCAGAATGTTCAAACTTCTTAGTCTGACATCAAAACCTACCTCTGTCCGCCTCGTCCACTTGCCTCCAGCCACGCTTGCCACCTTGCTGCCTCTCCAACCCATCTGATGTAACGCCTCTGCCCAAAGGCTCTTGTGCACATCCACAAGGCTCACTCCCACACTGCCTTCAGGTCTTGGCTCAAATGTCCCCCTGTCAGAGGCCTTCCCATCCCACTCTGTGTAAAGCAGCCACACCCTTCTCCAGCTTCCCTGTCTGTATTGACTTGTTCTGTCTTTCTCTGGCAATGACACACTGTAAGTTTTTGATTACTTCCCTGCCTTGTTCTGAAACTTTAAAAAATCATATCCTATACTCCAAGGCACTGCCACCCCAACTTGTACAGACTATATATTTTGTCTGCTTATCGTGACAAGAATCAAGAGCAGCTCCAGCACAATTTATTTCTAGGCCCTCCCTCCTACAAACTTTTTTTAGAGTTGCATTTTGTGATAAATAATAATTGTACATATTTATTGAGTAGATGTGATATTTTGATATATGCAAATAATATGTAGTGATCAAATCAGGGTAATTGGGATATCTGTCTCCTCAAACACTTATTCCTTTGTTTTAAGAACATTCCAAATCTTCTCTTCTAGCTATTTTGAAATAAACGATAATTTATTGATATTTATACTCACCCTACTATGCTATTGAGCACTAGAACTTACTCCTTTTATCTAGCTGCATTTTTGTACCCATTAACCAACCTCTCTTTATGCAACCCCATCCCCCACTCCCACACCCGGGTAACCATCATTCTATACTCTATCTGTATGAAAACAACTTTTCTAGTGCCTACATGAGAGTGAGAACATGTGATCTGTTTCTTTCTGTGCCTGGCTTATGTCATTTAACATAATGTCCTCCAGGTTCATCCATGTTGTTGCAAATGACAGAATGCCATGCTTTTTTATGGCTGAATAGTATTCTATTGTTTATATATACCACATTTCTTTATCCATTCATCTCTTGATGGACACTTGGGTTGATATCAGATCTTAGCTATTGTGAAAACTGCTGCAATAAACATGGGAGTGCAGATATCTCTTCAATATACAGATTTCCTTTATTTTGGATATACTCCCAGCAGTGGAGTTGCTGGATCATATTGATAGTTTTATTTTTAGTTTTTTTAAGGAAACTCCATACTGTTTTCCATAGTGGCTGTACTAATTTATGTTCCCACCAGCAGTGTATATGAGAGCTCCCCTCTCTCCATATCCTCAACAGCATCTGTTATGTTTTGTCTTTTTGATAATAGCCATTGTAACTGAGATGAGCTGCTGCCTGATTGTGGTTTTGATCTGCATTTCCTTCCTACGATCTTTATATTGATGTCCTTTCTCCATGTTGGCTTCCACCTCTGCAAATATAATGCTGTTCACTGAGAAGCCCTGTGCATGCCGCCCTCTGCTCAACACCCCAGATTGCTGTTCTGTGCATCCTCCTCTCCACCACCTTTACAACATCCAGTCTCTGTGTCCTCAAAATCCGCCAAACCAACAAAGAGAGTAGAGTGAATATAATAAGCTAATTTGCACCAAGGTGTGTTTGACTGAAATAGTAACTAACAGAAATGCAACTTCTTAAGAGTTTATAACTGGAAAAACAAAGATGTAGAATATATGGTTCATTCTTGAGATATTTCTGTTCCATTTATTTCTTCAAGTTTCGTTATCATTTTGATTTTGTCACAGTCTTTCCACCTGAAAAGTCTTATTCTAGTTTAACATTATCCAAGAAGTAATTCCCTTCTGATTTTCATTCCACTCAGCCCTGACCTCTTCCCTCTGAACAGAGAGGAACAGCAAAGGATGTCTCCTTCTGACATTCCTACTCTCTAAATCAAGCATTTTTCTACTTCAGTGAGTCTCCATTTCATATTGAATTCCATCAGGGTATGTTCTTTTCTCCTTTAAAATTTATTTGAAAGCCCCCTTTTCCTTTCCACGTATTCCACAGATTATATCCTATAGGTATGAGGAATCAGACCCATAAATCAGTCCTATGAAAAATCTTTGCTTTGAAACATCATTAAACAAATTATTTTTAGAAGAAACTACTTTGAGATTAAAAAAAAATAGCCTTAAAAAAAGACCAACTCTATAGTATTCATTGTCCTCTGTCATTAAGATACATAACACAAGGTGGTTTGCTTGTTTTTATCATGTACTTAGATCCTTTTCATAGTTGCAGTGGACTACATATTTTTAATTTTAAATTTCATTTTTTCTTGAAATCTAGGATAAATTAGAGCCAAACAGTGAAATTTTACCTTACAGAACTATATAAAACATCCTGTGCTATTTCAGTGGTAGAATAAATGATCTTAAAAACAAATGGTGATACTTCTTTGCATTCTACACCATAGCTTCCTGAGATACACTCAACTGCACACTACCAGATGATATGAGAAATATCCCCAAAGAATTAAAATCTTCCTCCAGCTCCATAAAAGACTACTCACCAGACTTCCTTGCTTTCAAAGCAATAACAGCTGCAAGCTCTCTCTGCACCTAATAAAATATTAGGGGGAAAATCAAATTAGAAGAAGAAAGAAGTAGCTATCAAAAACAGTACTTTGTTTTTATTAATAGATATACAACTCAAATTAAGAGCTGTCGCAATTAAACCTAGGTTTGTTGCCATCACTTTTTTGGTTTTTGCTTGGTTGGAAAAACCTCAGCATAGGAATTTTAGGCAAAAAATCTAGAATAATTGTCTTGAGTTACCTTTAAAAAAGTTAGATAGTTGTCAAAATGTATACATTGCCAAACATTAGTGTACATGCCACAATGGGAAGTACCTCAAAAACATAACTATGTAACATTCATATATAATGTAAATATGAATTAAATTAAAATATACATGATACTGTAACCCAAATATTAAATGTTATTTATCCCACAAAGATGCTAGTTTATACAGAAATTCTAGGAAAGCTGAGATAGGCAATCCTGGCTCTGCTCAAGCACAATGAACGTTCACCGTCAGCCTGTCAGGTTTACAGCACCCAACTTGCACAACAGGCCACCTAAAAGCAAGTGCCATCAACTCACAGGGCAGGTGAAATGGGAATAGACTAGATGACTTTTAAAACCCTACATGTCTTAAATCCCACTTAGTTGTCCAGAGTTTTTAGTGCTTACACGTCCTCTCACCCTTCCCACTTGGAAGGCTTAAATCCTTCCTTGAAACCATTCTCAAAGGCAAACATGCAGTGACAAAAAAGATAGTCACCTTTAAAGATAACATGAGGATAATCTTTGGGAAATCTATGTTTGGTAGCAATAAAAATTCCATAATGAGAAAGCTCCCTCCGCTTCAGGGCACAGTCCCTCCCTTAGGCTGAGAAGTTTGTGTGCTCAGGTGTTTGGAGGTGGTGATGGTGAGACGTCTGAGAGGGTCATGCCCCTGAATATATTACAGCAATGACACTTTAAAGAAAGGACATGGGAGTTCAAGGTTAAAGTGCAGTTTGCTATTTAAATTAATTTAATTTCTATTCATTTACTGGAAGGTGGGAGTAACAATGTGCTAGATGCCGAGACTCCACCTAGACTGCTTTGCCAAAGGCCAGATATCACCCCTGAAGAAGGCAGCCTGCCCCAGGCACCGTGCTGTCCCTGATGGGCTAGTGTGAATGCTATTTAAAAGTGCACACTCTTGATTTAGCTGATTGATACCGTAAGACTCTCTCTCTCTCAGGAAAACTATAGAATAGTGAGAAGACAATGAGTCCCTCTCCAACCTTGGGAGTCTGGGCTCTGAAAATGCTCACAGCTGGAAAGTTTACAGTTAAAGAACTTACGGGAAAAGAGGTCTGGGGCAAATAGAACTGATGAGCGACCACAGGAAGGGCTTTATAAGTACTTGTGTGTGTACGCAAATAAATAAGAAAGCAACAAAATAAAAATATCAATTATTGCATATTTTATATATTTTAAATTGTTTATAAAGTTTATCACAGCATAATATTACCATCCCTTTTTAGGATTTTCCTCCTTCACAGTGTCACAAATATTTGGGGGTGGGGCAAAGATGCAGATTATAAACATTCACTGGGACCTTGTCAATGGCTTCCCGATGCTAAGAGCTCAAAGTAAAGACACCACCATGGTTCACAGATAGGAAGAAAGCAGAGACGGAGAATGATGCATGAGGTGGATCACTTAATTTGCTCACTGAGGATCAAAAACAGTCATCTCCATCATCCTCTTTCCATTTTCCATATCTGAATTCCCTTTACAGCTGCAGTCCCCAACCCCCAGGCTGAGGACTGGTACCAGTCCAAGGCCTGTTAGGAACTGGGCCACACAGCAGAAGGTAAGCAGTGGGCAAGTAAGCAAAGCTTCATCTGTATTTATAGCTGCTCCCCATCACTTGCATCACAGCAAAAACTCCACCTCCTGTCAGATCAGCCGGCATTAGAATCTCATAAGAGCATAAACCCTACTGTAAACTGCGCATGTGAGGGACCTAAGTTGCAGCTCCTTATGAGAATCTAATGCCTGATGATCTGAGGTGGAGCTGAGGCAGTGACACTGGCACTAGGGAGCGGCTGCAAATACAGATTATCATTAGCAGAGAGGTCTGACTGCACAATAAATGGAATGCACTTGAATCATCCTGAAACCATCCCCTGCATGCTCCTCTCCCCTGTCTGTGAAAAAATTCTCTTCCATGAAACCAGTCTCTGGTGCCAGAAAGGTTGGAGACCACTGTTACATAGGATCCTCGGTCTTTCCTTCTCCAATTAGAAATAATGCTCCAAATATAAATAGCTCAGAAAAGGAAGGTGCTATATTCCCACCTTGGTATAACACTACGTCTCTTCAAAGATTTGATAGGGAAAGAAAGGGAGGAATAGGATGAGCAAGAAAACAATGGAGCATGTTGAAGGCACCAGGAAGGTGAGAGATGTGCAGCAAGAAGAATTTCACAGTTTAATTCAGATGGAACCTAAGTGCCTTTTTGACATAAAATAAATGAGAGTACTCTACTACATGACAGCCTCTGAACCTCTGCAAGTGGGAGGAAATGAGTGTTTTGTGCAGGGTGGGATACAGAATACTTCCATGTTTCTGCCCTAGGAGGGCAAAGATTTTGGACAAAAAACCCAAAAGTAGGTTAGCCTTCCTACAAAACACAAAGGGGAAAGAAAGTGCTGATTAAGCAAAAAACAAATGTGGTGAGATCCCATTATACGCTTCTATAGCATCCCCACACTTCCTTTCTGTTTTTTAAATGCATTAGCAATCATTTAATTAGTCATTTAAAATTGTGGGACTAATGTTTATCTGTTGGCTGGAAGCTCCATGGAGACAGGGACCTGTCTTTTCTTCCCGTTATCCAGGGTAATTGATATCATTCATTCATTGACACATAAGAGGTGGATACAGAGGCACCTCTTAAGAGAATACAAAAAGGACATAGGGGAGAGAAAAACCTCCTGAGGGAGGACAATGAAAATTCAAAGAGAAGGCATTCCCCGGTCATAAGATACTCCCAGTAGAAATCCTCAGAACTTGTTAGAAGGACTCAAAGCCTCCTTTGCAAATAATTGTTATGTTTATATTGAAAACTAAAACTCTGAGCAATTGCATAAACAGAGACTACAATTTTGTTTATGTACTAATAAGGGACCTGTTGGCACTGGAAAAGAAATACCAATTTCAGTGCCAATTGACCTTCAGGTGACTGAGGTCCTGGCTGGCATTCTGACCAAAACCCCCTGAGACACCCTGGGCAGGAACCACCCAGCTAAGATGCTCCTGAATTCCTGACATAATAAATACGTGTTGTTTCAAATCTCTAGATTCTGGGGTAGTTTATTATGCTGAAGAATCCTTTATAGGACAGTGATTTTCCATCTACCTACATATGTCATCAGTTAACCTGAGTGTCTCTCACCATGTCTGAGATGGAACCACCTTCTCAGATTAGGCTCGAGAAATATTTCAAACATAGTAGAACCATGTTCCAATATTGGCCATTGTTTTTATCCAATGAGGATGCTCAACTACTGCCGATGTAATTAGAAAAAATGCATTGTTCCTAATCTGACAGGAAGAGTAAATTATTACCTTGGATTTTCCTATCGTAACCCTTCCCTGCTATGATCTATAACTCCTTTTCTGAACTCCCTGGGGTTAGATGTATTTTAGAAGTCAAAATTTTATATATTTCAGAAAGGTCTCCTCAGTGAGGTCTGCAGCAACTTGTAATCAGACACATTAATATTTCTGCAATGAAATGTACGATGATTCATGCTAAATGGGACAAAGGAAGACTAGGAAAAGCCTCAGGCTTTGCCACCAAATATGTTCACTTTTGGTTAGATTTTGCCACCAAGTTTTTTATGAAAAAACTTTTTGTTTCTCAGAGCTTTTCTATTTCAGAACTATGAATAAGGAATGGTAAACCTCTATTAATTTCACACTAGAAGTTTCTCTTCCTCATCTTCTCCTCATGTTTTCTTTTCTCCAGTTGCCATTTAGTCACTACTTTTTCTCTGCTAAGAAATGCTCTTTTAAAATAGCTTAGATTTTCATCCATTTCAGCAGTTTTCAAACCTAACAGCACAGTAGAATCGATTGGAGAGGTTTAAAAAAATACTGATAGTTGGGCCCCAACCAAATCAGAATCTCTGGGGGAGAGACCCCAGGTGTCAGTACCTGTTGTTGTTTCTGAGCTTCGTCTGTGATTCCAGGTTGCATCCAGGGTGACGAACCATTGCTCTATTCAACAAGATAGCTTAGTTTCCCCAAGATTCAGGAATATATCCCCAAGATTATACTTCAGTCTTATAATCATTTCAACCAACAATCAATCTTTACTTTTTATTTTGTCCTCCTCTAATTCAATTCGTTTGTAAGGGAACATGGCCTTCGCTTTTTAATATACACAATAAAATCATGCTATATATAATCCAATCAACTGATAAGATTCACTTACTGCAACCGCAGTTTGAGAAACAGGATCTACTCAAGTACAAGGAAAATTACAAGAAAGCTTTTTAAGAAGCTTCAACTTTAATTTAAAATATAGTTCACTCAATATTAAAAAAAAACTATATAATTCAAAACGCATGCAGCTGAGGGTTATATTTGCCTGGGGAATATTTAAATAGAGGATGAATAAGGGACTGATAAAACACATCCCCAATTTTTCCCTCTCCCCTGGTTAGCCATCAGAAACTAGAGTCAGAAACATGTTGAAATGTTTTGGCTTTCTATTTTCAATAACCAGCATGGCTGTTCACAAAACAGCCTTGACATTCAGTAAGAATCAGAGCCAGTCTTATGTCCAGTGTTCTGTCTTCTTTTTTTTGCTGGCACTTTAATAGTACCTTCTGCCTCAAAAACCAAATGCTCACAAAGCTGTTTTGTATCAAAGCTAAGACTCAAGAGGCAACAGAAAGCATCAAATGCAAACTCTGAGTGCCAGAGAGGATCTCTGCGGGAGAGGTTAACTGAGAAGACATGCACAACCTTCCTGAAAGAAGAGGCCCTTGAAAACAAAGCATAAATCTGGAGGGAAAGTCATTTTGGGAGGAAAGATATTCGCAAAGGTCTTAGTAACCGAAGAGTCGTCCTTACAAACTAATTTTAAACAGAATCGCCAATTCACAAATTTCCTAAAGGTTTTTAGTAAACCTATTGATCTTAGCAACATTTAAATTTTCATACCACAATAGAAATGTTTTTAAAACATACAATCCATTTTGCTCAATTTCCTAAATTAAACGTAAGAAGAAACATAATCCAATACTCTTCCATGTTTTTATTCCCAAACATATTCAACTTTTACATCACTATAACATTTTTAGGTAATATGGACTTTAAGAACTCTAGAAAAAATATACAAATATCCTTCTCAATCAATATGTTTTTATACAAGACACCAACTGAGCAATGATGGTTTTTCTCTTCTGAAAGGAGTAACCCGTGGGCTAAGTAACAATTTTCTTTGTTTCTCAGAAGCCTGTTTTCCTATTTCCAAATTGATTATTCTGTTCTGAACGGCTAATATCACCACAAGTCTGACACACAGATAATCTTGCCAATCCTGTTACTGTCAACCAATAATTAGAAAATTAAGAAGCTTATATATCTGCCTAGACACTATTGTTCCCCACCTCACAGTTTATTTATCAAATACTTGTTTCCCCAATAATTGCTGTCACTACATCAAAGAGGTGTTTGTTAAGCATGCTGGCATGATAAAATATACTAATGCTTCTGTTCCAAGGCACTTAGGGATATCTTTTAAATCTCTTTAATAGACTTTTTTTGTTGAGTGCATAGTTATGCTTATTAATTTTATTATAACTGAGACAATAGCTGGTCATTCAAAGATGAACATATATAGAAGTGGCTTGAAACTAACAAAATGAACTGGAATAAAGCCCTACACTTAAATTTTAAATGTCTGTTATTTAAGTCTGATACACATACATCTGGTTTGACAGAGGTTCACATTAAAAAGATCTGATAGCTTTAGTCTATCACAAGCATACTATGAGTTAACAATGGGAATGGGATTACTTAGAATGGATTGTTATGTTTTTGGGAATATTATTAGAGGTATGACATTCAGGTCACAGAAGAAAATAATGAACTTCGGAAAGATCAACATCTGGATTGTATTAGATTTGGGGTACCATTTGTTAAGGTTGATGAGCAGTAGACAGTATCCACAGGAGGACAACCAGGAGATAGTCACCTCCTGCAGCTCAACTCAACAGATACAGCAGTCCTCACCTTGTCCTCTCTGTACAACCTGACACAGTTAACCATTCCCTTCTTTTTAACCACTGGGATTCCATGACATCACATAATCCAGGCTTTCTCTTTCCTCTCTGTCTACCACTTCTCTTCTCCCAAGGCTCCCCCCTTTTCCTCTGCCTTTTCAAAAAAACCTGATGTTCCTTAGTGATCTATCCTCAGCCCTCCTGACCTTCTCTTTCCCTTCACTCACATGCCTTCAATTATATCTGCATCTCTAGTGCAGATCTCCTGGGCCCTACAGCCCCGTATCCATCCACCTTCTGAACCTGAAAGCCCTACTAATACTCAAACTCAACATCCCCAAAAGTGAAGTCACTTTCTTACCACTTGCCTCCACTCTACGAATCTCCTCCATTCCCATATATCCAGTCAGTGAATGGTACGACCACAAACCCATAGTCCCAAGCCAGGAAGTGAGATACCCTTGATTTGGCTCAGCCCAACATCTTCTCCCAGGCAGACCACTGTCTCTAATTTATCTCCCTTCATCCTACATCATTCTTTACTCCACAGCCAGACTGATCATCCTAAAATATAAATTTTATAATATTACTTCTTTTCCTGAAAAATTCTTCAAAGACTTCCCCATGATGCTATGACAGAGCCCAATGTCTTGATATTGTATATGCTGCGTATATAGTATTCTTCTGGTTTGGTCTTCAGTATCATGTCTATCTCCACTCCTCCTTTCAAAATCTATGCTCAAGAAAAAAATCCATGCTCCAGGCTTTGTGAAATATAACACAATTCTATGAATGGACTATTATGTTCTTTCTTCACTCTGGGCCTTTCCACGTGCTCTGTCTGGAATGCCTCTCCATCTCTGCACTTTGTGTGGCTGTCACCTATTTGTCCTCCAGGTCCCAACTTAGTTATCATCATCTGAGCACTACTCACCTCCCCTGTGTGAAGTCCTGTTTACACTCCAATAGCATTCTATACTTAACCCAGTCACAGGACTTACCACAGGCTAGTGAAATCTCACTAGCTAGGGGCCTCCAACACTAGATCATAAACCCGCTGAAATGCACTCATGTATTCATCATTCTGACCCTGGCTCCTGGCACCATTCCTACGTTTGTGATCAAGAACACAGTAAAATGTTTAGAGTTGATACTAAAGAGAGAAGATTTAGGGGAAAGATGATCATTAACTTCAAATACTTGGAAGTTTGAGGGTGAAATTCAGACCAATGAAGAGAAGTTACCAAAAGGCATGTTTTAGCCCAACCTAAGCACTTTTAAAAAGCCAGAGCTGTCCACAGTGGAAATGGTCTATTATATGAGATTTAATAGAAGATGCTTTATAGGAGAAGATAAATATCAGAAGTGCCCTGACTAAGGAATTGTTTTAAAGATTTGTCTTATAAATGCCTCCTTTCCTAACCACCCCACTAGCAAAAGAGAACATGGGGGTTCTTCACGTCACCTGGGTGGTGGTGGTGACATCTGTTATTCTGCAAACAGTTGGTGATCTTACGGCCATCTAATCCACCTGACAGAGAGAAAGGTGGTACAAATCTGAACAAAAGGATGAAAATAACTGTTGGAAGCCATTTTGTTGTGGAAATCTCATGAATTTCTTGGTACAAAGAGCAGGAAAAGGTGCAGATGTTTGAAAAGTCTCAAAAGAGCAAGCTAATGAAACTAACATCTTTTCAAAAGAACAGATATATCTGCTTTGGTTTTCAAAGCTGGTCTTACAACCTCTGATCAGTGATTTCTCCAAAGCCCTAACTGCTGATCAACATGGATTTCCTGATACATAATAATTCATACACAAATAATAAATTTATTTTATGTGTAAATATATAAAAATATATTTTAAGGAAACAAGTACATATTGGACATTCTGATTTTGCTATAATACTGAAATAAAACATTCATTATGTTTATATCATTAAGTTTTTAGTTTTTAAATCTCCAGTTACTTTTTCCCATTTTCTGATAAGCACAGAATATTTTTCAATCTATATAACATTGCAAATAATTCTCCAATGGATTTACATGATATAATTTAACAAAGTGTTTTCAAAGACATAATGTAATTTGCAAACTCATGCCTGACAATGCCTTTTATTCCATATTCCACATCATTCTTGTCTTTTTTCAATCCTTGTGCTTTTTAGAGGTAAGGTTATAAACTACAGCAATAGCATAACTATATCAACAGTCAAGTCCCAGACATTCTAGGGATCTTCTACGGTAGGGGTCTCCCTCTTGCAGGGATAAATTCCTGCAGAACCTTGTAGGGATGTTACATTAGAAACATTGATATTGGGATAAACCCAAATCAACTAAGATGTTCTAACTAGAATGTTCTATAAAAACTGCTACTGTGTGAGGGCTTCCTGAAAGAACAAGATTCAGAACTTAGGATCCAAAAATCTAAAATAGGAATAGAAAATCCCCAGTTATTTTACTCCAACCTTGAGAGGAGCTGTAGGACTCGAGAGTCATAGTCCTCTACCTCATAGGACTGTTGTGAGATTTAATGAGTTAATACGTACAAAGCATCTGGAACAGTGCCTGACACAGAGTAAGTGCTACTGAGCATTCACAATCACATTATTGCAGCTAATACCATCGGGCTGAACAACAGAAGAAACAATGTATCCAGTCTTTAGTTGCTTTAATATTGTATGTTTAAGCCCCTTCTTCCCACCTAAATTATAAACTCCCTGACAATCAGTCTCGCCTCCACTTACTACATTCCACCTCCCTTGCCCACCCCATTGCCACTAACATAAAAGGGACTGAAATATTTCAGCAAAAAGTTGTAAACAGTGCTTAAAGAGCTTGTATTTTCAAAATTTACTTTAACGAACTTTTAGAATTTCAGAATTCTGAAGCTTTTATAAATGTATGAAGGACAGACTTTAGTTTTAGAAATTCACTTTGAAACTTCAGAGGTGTCAATCAACTTAACTAGTTGTGGCCTGGCAACTTTTGACATTCAAAGAATGACTGCTGTATTATGAATCAAGGGACTATGCATTCAACAAGGAATGTGTCTTAATTTTATATCCCTGCCATAGCAAATCACCACCCATTTTACTGCCTCAAAGATATCTACTTATTATCTCACATTTATGTGGGTCAAAAGTCCAGGGACAGCATGGCTCAAATGGGTCCTCTGCTTCTCACCAGGCCTCTCCCAAAAGGCCACAATCAAGGCATCCTCTGGGCTGCATTCCTTACTGGAGGTTCTGGGGGGAAATGTGCTTCCAAGCTCGTTCAGGTCCTTGGCAGAATCCAGTTCTCATGTCTGTAGGACTGAGGTACCTGCTGCCTTGCTGACTGTCACCTAGAAGCTGCCTTAGCTCCTAGATGCCTTTCTGGTCCTTGCACACAGGCTCCTTCATCTCAGAGCCAGCAATGACACAGTGAATCCTTCTCAGGCTTGGAATTTCTCTCACCTTCTCTTCTGCTGTTTCTCTTTGACTCCCACAAGAACAAGTTCTCTGCTTTATTTGAAAGGCTCATATGATTACACTGGGTCCATGCAGTCTGTAGCCTTAATTATATCTGTAAAGTGCCCCCTCCCATGTGATATAATATTTACAGGTCCCAAGTAGGGTATTCATCTTTGGAGGACCATTTTATCTATTACAGAATGATAACACGGATCCTTGGAGCTTCCTGAAAAACTAGCCCTCAACACTTCTTTAGGGCTTCATATAGTAACTTGCTAATAGAGCCTAGTCCTGGAACATGATTTACTTGCCATAAAATCTTTACTAAATCACACCAAACTCTCTTAGTTTCCCTTTACGACTTTCTCATACTCTACCCCTAAGCTGCAACCAGCACCCCAAATTCATCTCAAATTAGTCCATTCACTTGTCTCCATTTTTACCCCTTGAGATGTGTTCCAGCTCTTACAATTTTATCTAGAATGTTCTTTTCTTTCCTTTATCCAAAACGTGACATTCTAATTTCTATGTGGAGCTAACCTTAATGATCAAGAGGTGCATAACTTTTCTGATGCATTTTTCACTTCTCATCACCATCACACAATGTGTGTGACCTCAAGAATGTATTATAATTCATACTTATATTAACTTTCAAACAAAATCACTTTCTTGTTTTTTGGGTTATTTACTTAATGTATGCTTATTTTCAAAATTTGAAAAATGTATAAAAGTAGATGGGCAAAAATCACCCACAGTCCCAGTGTCCAAAGAGCTAATCCTAAATTCACTTACTACATGTAACATGATGCTAATTTATCAGGTATGAATTACAGAAATTGATTTATTAACCACATTATTATATCTATTGTCAATAATGCTCCATGTCAATATTTTGGTTTTAAGAAAACCATTGGTATTACAGAATCACAGGCCAGAAGTAACGTAAAGATCACCTAGTTCATTTCTACATCAGGTGCCTTAATCCCTTACACAGGGTACAGAATATAAAATAATAAACAACAGCAAAATGCATACTTCTGTAGCACCTGTTAGGTACCTGGGCACTGTTCCACATATTTGCTTTCTTATCTGCATAGTACCTTTTATACCTGACCTATGGTAACTTGCACAGATAAGCTCTTGAAGTTTTATAATTTATATGATAACCTAAATAAATTAAATTCATATATGTACATCAGACCTCTCATATGTGTAATTCGTTACCCAGCTACATGGCCTCTTCAGATTCGTTTAGAAACCATTGAAACATGCTCCTAATATAATATTACAAAGAATCCATGGATTCTTTTGTATTAAAGAGCAAGTTTTTGTTATAAAGCTAGAAGAGCCTAGTTAACAATTTTTCAGAGGGTTTTGTTATCTACTTTTAAATCTTTCTTTTGCTCATTCTTCTGACTCTCATAACTCCGCATGTTTGTCCTGACTTTCAATATACGGTTTCTTTAAGTAGAGAAGTGCTACTATATTTAAGCCTTTCCTTTATGCCATTCCTACCCATAGACACTAATTTAAAAGTTGGGCTTTATTCTTGATATTGCTTCTAACCTAAATTCAAATTAAATTAAAATGGTGCTTTAACGTTTTCATAGGTACTTTGACGATTAGCATAGGATCTATTAAGTTTGAAAAGCTGCTATATTATCTACTAAGATATCATATATTCTTAGGCATAGTTTCATATTAGCATTTAACATTACAGGTAAGAGGATCTTAAATGAGATTTATCCTGTAGTCTTAGCATTTCAGCTGAAATCCAAAGTCGAGACCAATTGGTCAAAAGTGCTCAGATCTCCTAAAAATAGGTGCTGGGTGCATCTCCGCAGGATTCCATTCGCCCTTGAAGCAGCAAAATTCTGCAAAACCATGTCATCAACCCTCAGCCATTCACCCCCCTCAAGGAAATATCAGGGGAGGCTTGAAGATTATTCAGGAGGGATCGGCAAAGACCATTATTTAAGGGAATTGCTGGAGTGCTACAGGGGTAGTTACATATACATACACCTAAAGTCATATGGGGAAGGGGGTCTCAATCACTTGCATTGGTTGGCCTTTGTCTCTGGAGTTTAGGGGACAAAGGACTTCTCACACAGCATAAATGTCCAAGAGGGCTGGCAAAAGGGGCATATAGAGGCAGAGGAAGAGACAAGAGCTGTGCTGTCTTGGGGACAGCCTACATTTCCAGAGTTTGGCAGGACAATAATGCCTTCATGTTTCCTGTGTGCTCGCAGGGAGTTGGGTTTAGATCATTTTGAAAACGGTCTTCTGGAAAAGTGAGGTAACTCCAACAGAAGAAAACTGTGAGAAGGAAGCCAAGCCAGAGGCTAAAGAGATCGTGCTAAGGTTTCAGGAAGAAGAGAAATTACTGGGATCATGGAATTGCAATTGGTAGCTCCATGGAGATAGGAGTATCTAAAGAAGCCACAAAATGACCTCATGTAGCAAGGAAGAGATTTCTACAGCTCTCACACAGAGAATGATGCCAGATCATAACTGTGGCAGTCAAGAAAGATCTTTATTGACTTGACATCTCTTCCCTCTAGCCTCTCAAACCCTGGCTGGGCCAGAGGAAGCAGGGTGGCATAGAGGAGGAAAGAGGGCAAAGAAGAGGAAGTATAAAAACAAGATGGAAAATGTCAACACAGCAAACCCTGCCCCTTTTCCCAGGCTCAGGTTAGGGGCAAGGAGATGCTTTGAAATGAATGAGAGATTGAAGCTCTGATACTGGATTCAAATGGACTTGTAAATATCTAAAATAATTGAGACTGATCCAAGAAAAGCTATGGATCTGCCTGAAGATTGATCCAGGGGTGGGAACGAACTAGTCACAGCTTGTTTGAGGGAACAGTGGTGAAAAAGGGTAAAGTTTTTACTGCTTTTATCTTATCAAGCCCAGCTCATTTAATAAACCATGTATATGTATATACTTGGTTTTATGGTGGGAATAGACACATATAGGTTCAAAAGCCATTTTAGTTGTTATTTATCTCTTAACCCTACCCCCTTTTCCTCGCCTTATCTGTGGGAATGTTTTTCTTACACTCTGAGCAGATGTTTCAGTATAGGTTTAATCTCTGATATCTAGAATGTCAGCCTAACTCAGTTATTTATCTAAACAATCTAGTTCATGAAGCAGTTCCTGCTAATCTCCAATGCTGGGGTAACCTTAGGCAGTATAAAATTTAAAAGTTTATGAATGGCCAGGTGTGGTGGCTCACGCCTGTAATCCTACCATTCTGGGAGGCCGAGGTAGGAGGATTGCTTGAGCTCACTCAGGAGTTCAAGACCAGCCTGACCGAGAGTGAGACCCTGTCTTTTACACATATATATATAAAAGAGTGAGACTTAGATATATAAATATATATATATATATACATATATATATATATATATATATATATATAGAGAGAGAGAGAGAGAGAGAGAGAGAAGTTTATGAAGAAAGAAAAAAAATATATAGCCCCTATGTATACTTCTGCCTTTAGGAGTGGTTCCATACATTCCTCTCTCAGTTTGGGATTGAAAGGGAGAGCAAATGTGAAAAACATTAATAAAATTACAGTTTTCATTATTTTTATCTGACAGACCCTTTCTTTTCTCTTGCCCTCTAAACACAAATGAGATTCTGGGGTCTCCTCTGGGTAATTTCTTCAATATCCATGGGTCTACCTATTCTGATCTGTAATACAAGTGAATTGGAGAAGATGACTTCTAAGGCTTTCTCCTCTTCTATCCTTATTCCAAAGAAACCAACCATCATACTCTCAAAATATTAAAAATTCCACTGAATTATAACACTTCCTTATTTTAATTAGCGAGGGATACTGCTGTACCTGTGGTGGGGAAAGACAATGCAGATAGATCCCTGCTCAGGTGAACTGAGATGAGTTCAATGAAACCAAGGTAGCCAACAGGGTTTCCTGGGTTAACTTGAGAGCCTGATTCTCTTTCCCCACTCTAATCTATGCAACAAAGATGTCACCAGATAAAGCTTCTTACAGCACATTCCAATCCTCTCAGGAGCTTCAGTGGCTATTTCTGTCTACAAAACAAATTTCAACCCCTCCCTCTGTAATTCTAGACCTTTGACAATTCACTCTGCCCACCTCAAACAAAGGATTCTTTGTTACTGCCATTTATTTATACATCACACACTCCTGCCAAGCAGAAAGGATGGCCATTCCTCTAACATACCCCATCTCTAGGCTTTTGTGCTCATGCTGTTCTTTCTAGTTAGAACCCTATTCTCTATTCATTCCTACTATCCCTTATATCCAACATATCATTCAAGGCTCTCCCTATGAAGGTATTTTACTTTTAATTAAGTGTTGAATTAAAGGTCCATATTAATTTAATACTGCCTGTCTCAAATGCCTCATCTCTCCCATTCAACGATCACACACCCTGTCACATGAGACTGAAATGTGACAGTACATGGAAAGCATTAGCAGAATACCTGCACAGGATAAGAACTCAATAAATATTAGCCATTCTAGGCCTCTTACCCATTTCTTACTTGGTCTTCTTAAATCAACAGCAGGCTAATATATTAGCATCTGCAAACAAGTTTCTTCAAAGACTTCTCCACACAGAAGTTCGTCTCTGTGGTGTTCATAGCAGCAAAAGATTGAAAATAACTACAACAACCAAAAATGGTAAATCCATGGAATGGAATACCATAGAATCACTCAAAATGATGTAGGTGGTACTTTTAGCACTAAAAACATAATAAATAGAAGGTACAGGCCCACACACAAGAAAAATACCTCACAAGTAATATTAATAAATACTTAAGTGCTAATAATGCGTTATTTCTGGGTAGCTTCATTATGGGCATTTTTGTCTATTCTGCAATTTTTTAAAAATTATAATCTTTATGTTCCAGTCAAACAAACTAAGTGTCAGATAAATGAAACTGCCAAGCATAATCCACAGTCCTGTTAACTCACTGTTGGATTTACCATCATGTGACATTTACAAACATAGGAAAAGTATTCATATTATTTCTATCCAGTATCCACATAAAAAATGTGATTATATTCTAATTTTACAACAATATAAAATAACAGAAACTAATTTAAAATTTACCTTATCCCATCACCACCAAAAAACTCAAGTAATTTTCACCTTTTTTTTATTATATGCCTCCTGGTCCTCCTCTATATATGGACATACTGTACAAAGCGACAACTGACTTAGCCGTAAAATTACATTTCATCTAAAGCAGCTATAAGTTCTATTTTAAACAAATGCACAAGGAAGAAGCCCAACACGAAACATTCATGGATCATCCTTTTAAAGCTCCTTCAGCTTCCCTCAGAGAGGATTTCACATTAACACTTCACAAACCCATGACTGTCAATATCCAAATTGAGAATTGAATGGTATATTTCTACTTCTTGTGAATAAAAATAGTCTATATTTTCTATGTGTCTTGCATATCCAAGTGGCTTTCCTCACCTTGGGAACAGACACCGAAATACCACAATAGACATGTACGAAAACACACACAACCTTCTTCCGCTATTCCCAAGAGACTCACTGGGACTCTTGAAGGAGTTCTGCACACTCACACCTTTCTGAAAAGATATCTTTAAACAAATGCCCCCTCCAACATTGCTTCGTTTCAGTAGGCAAAACAGTATGTATTATGCTGGTCACCAAAACCAGACTCTCAGGGCTAGAGTTAAATTAGGTTACCACGTAATCTGGGTAGGTTTAGATAGTTTCTTCGGAATTAGAGATGATGGCTTAGTAATTAATTCTGAAAAGATTTGTGTGTGTGTGTATACACACCTGTATATTATGGTATTTGGGGATCTATCTCCAGGATGAAGAACATCATTTTGATGTGAAATATACATAGAACATATAAGCACTTTTAAATTGAAAAGGGATCGCAATATACCATTCAGCAACAGACTCATAGGTTTGGTAAGCGTTACTATGAATAGGCGTTCCTACCGGAGGGAAACTGAAGGAGATTGAACCAGCCTTCCAAGTGGTCCCAGACACCTACAGCCCCTAGCCCAAGGCCCTCTGGACACTCTAGTTGGATGAGGACAGCATTAAAGCACAGGAGGAAAAGGTAACAAGCCCCACAGCTCCTTAACAGAAACAAGTTGCTACCAGAATACACTACACTTCCACTGCTGCTTTTTTAATGCACCAGATCTGTCCGCTCAGGTTTCACTGGACACCTTCTCTCAAAACTCAATCTACCTGGCTCCTCCCCAAATCACACAGTAACTCTTAAGCCACTGGAAGGGCTGGAGCCAGCCTAAGGATTCCAAGCAGGAATGTTATGTTCCCTACAGATAAGAAATACAAGGTAACAAGATATTCACGATTCCGTGGCAGCCAGACGGGCTAGTCCTTCCCTTGGGGAGTAACGTACTTTTATTCTCTGAGCAGACATGCCCCGTCAGGCTGTAACAGACTAAGGGAAGAGAGATTACCTACACTCCATTTCTCCATTCTCCAGGAAGGAAAAGGCAGAGAGCCAGGAAAAAGGGTGAATGGAAACTAGTTATTTTGCATTTTTAAAAACATATTTCTAAATGTGGTAAAAATGTATCCCTTAACTGTGCTCAGCATATACAGATGCTCCCTGACTTAGGGTGAGGTTATGTCCTGATAAACTCATCATAAGTTGAAAATATCTTAAGTAAAAAATACATTTAATATACCTATCAAACATCATAACTTAGCCTGGCCTGCCTTAACTGGGCTCAGAACATTCACATTAGTTTACAGTTGAGCAAAACCACCTGGCAACACGGCACACCGTGGAATATCGGTTGTTTGCTCTCGTGATCATGGGGCTGGCTGGAGGCTGTGGATCCTGCCACTGCCCGGCATTGCTAGCCTGGGAAAAGATCAAAATTCAAAACTCAAAGTATGGTTTCTACTGAATGTGTCTCACTTTCATACCATCCTCAAGTTGAAAAAATCATAAGCCTAACCCTCGTAATTCAGGGACCATCTGTACTCAATGTGACAGATCCTCCCCACTTGCACTAACCTAAGATTACTCCTAGACCTTGCTAACTTGGCATACAGTAGCCTCTTAAATCAGTCCCTAAAGTTCTATCTTTCTAAGGATTCATCAAAATCCCAATCCCCTGCTATTTCTGCTTCCTAAACCAGTACCAATTTTGAAAATGTCTAATCAAAAAAGCTGTCAGTGTTATTCAGATTCTACTGTTCAAAAGGGAATTTCTCCAATGCATCAAATCCGAACCGTGGAGTAACCAAGAATGACAAACTAAAGGAATGCTAACCATTTTACATCCTCCCTGAACCAAGAAAGGGTGTGTGTAAATGGAGTCCTGTAAAAGACATACCTTAAAGAAAACGACCGATGTTTCAGGTGAAAAATGAGACATGGCACAGATGAAAGGAGTTTTCATAAGCGAAAGGAAAATATGAGAACAGACGATATTAAAGCAATGAGAGAGCTGAGAGGACAGAGAATCTTGAAAAGTGTGCATCTCTGAATTTCATGCTTTCAGTAACACAGGACAATCAGTTGCTCGTTAAGATCTAGCCCCACTTGGGGTGGGTCTATACCAAGGAGTGCCCAAGAGAACTCTAAGGAAAAGAAGGCTTGGGAGAAGAATCGAACAGAAGCCCAAGTTAAATACAGGCCTTGGTTAGTGAGAGTAAAATCAGATCAGTTTTATCTGTAAACTAGACTCCCAAATGTGGAGAAAGTGAGAACAAGACTTTTACCAGAAAGAATGCTAGAAAGCATGAGAGAGCAAGTTCAGCTGACGTGAAGACAGATGGAGTTGTGTTACAATCTCTGGACACTAAGCATGGAAAAATGCTTTTGTGATGTTGACACTGTACAGTGATTAATTATAGCCACCTCTTTTATCCTAGAGGAAATGCAAAAAGAAATTCCATAGAAGGTTCCTTGTTTTCTAACACTTTCATGGAAAGTTAAATATTCCAGCATGGGTGTTTGTTTCTTGGGGCTTCATCTCCTTCCAGATCTTCCAGAGCTTACAGAAGTTGCCTTCTTTTGTAATTTGGGCCTAACTCACTGGCAAGTAAGATTTTAGCTCAGTGGGATTTCTCAGAGGAGTGATCATTTATACCTGAAGACCCTATGTAAAAAAATTTAGAAAATACCATTAAAAGCATCAAAGACAAAGGTCCTACAGTGAATTTGGATGACCTGAAGAAAATGAGCCAGGGGACAGAGTAGAACCGTACAAATAGAGAAATCTAAATGGATGAAAATTATAAACTGAATCGGCTCTGACAAGGAATACAAGGGTACAAGAGTGCCTCGTTACATGGTACAAGAGTATTAGACGTTGTTCTCATCCCCATTGGTCTCTCTTCCTAAATTCTGAACACCAAATTTGTCATCTTAATTCATCTCTCAAGATACAGCCATAACCCCTACCACTACCACCACCAGGTTAGTGTTTTATTCTAGACACTCACACTCACTCTTCTCTTTCGCCCATTCAAGTGATGGCTGAGTTTGTGAGACTAAGCAGCCCAGAGGACACATCACATGTCCCCTGCCCCTTTATACGTGCCCTCATGTAACCATCCAACCAAATAGGCATCTAATATATACAATTCACAACTTAGCCTAACTCACATCACTTCAGTAGCTTGACAACTAAACAAAAATCACAAGCTCAGATAAGATGTTTGTGTTTTCTTATCTCTACAATTTCCGTCATGGAAACTTAGCCTTAAGAAACAGAAATAACCTAATAGGCTTTGTTCTGGTTGTTGACATTAAGTACATATGAGATGGCAGTCTAGAATCGGTTTTTATCTCCTGTTGAAGAATGGTCATGTTTCTATTTCCTGTCTTTGGACATTTCCCAAGTACGTCTCAGTTCTTTCCAATGCCTCAAAGTTGAGTTTATTTCCTAAATTTACATCCTTAAGAACTATGACTTTGAAAGCAATGCATAATTCACCATAAAATTTTCCCTATATTTACTTTTGTTTTGAGCAAGCAGACCCCTGGATTATAACATGAATATATAATAGTTGTCTCTTCAATTCTGAATACTCTATTTGTCACAGACACTGGAAGAATTCATGTTTAAAAATAAAATAATACTCAGAACTTCAAGGATGGAAACTGCCTTCAAAGGCCCTTCTTAGTCTACCAGTTTTATTAGACCAACAGAGACTCACAGTCGCTGAAAAAGAGGTTTTCAAGTTAATAAAATTTATTGCACCAGGAGATATTAGACCTGCCTGGATTAGGTGGGTGGAGGTCACAGAGGTCTGGGCGGAGGTCAGGGAGATCTGGCCGGAGGTCACAAGATTGTCTTCCCTGGAGATGGGAAGGACTACAATTGAACAGCAGTTGCCTGAAGCTAAATGGCACCTTTTAAAAGCTCTGTATTTCTGCTTATGAGTAGGACAATGGCATTATAGATCATAGTCTCCGTCCTCCTCATTTGCCGGCAAATTATTAATAATAAACTCCTCTTTTCCTTCTGCTCAAAAAAATTAAAAAAAAAGTATTAGAAAGAAAGCTAAGGTACTAAGATAAAACCATATGTGCAACAGGGAAAGTCACTCTGGATCCAGATACTACTCCCCAGAGTGTTTTTGTAGGCTTTACATAATGGGAAGGGTCTATTATAGCCATATCCTTTATCCTTAAGCTGAAAACTTCTTACAGAGCTTCATTGTTCAGGTTTTTGTATGCCCGGCACTTGCAAGGGAGGCCCTTCCTTGAAAATTGCTAGAAACATGGCTGGAACATTTTAATCATTCATATTTGTACAAATTTAACAACTCTAAATCTGATTGAATTATAAAGACATTTTTATTAATATTTCTACTCATGCACTCTCTTCTCATGCTCCTTCACTAAGAAAACTCACTTGTGTTTACTTCCAGAATAGAATTTAAGGTATTATTTTTTTTTAAATGACAGGACCTTTCCCCCAATGAACCTAAGAGGGGACTAGGAAATAAACTATTGTGGTTAAAGAAATGAGGATTTTTTTTTAAGACAGCCATACATAAAGCTCCCAAGTTTGAATTACAAAGGCAAATATACAAGAGGGCACAGTCAACTGTCCTGCTGGAAACCACTGCCCCCTTTCAATACCCTCAAAACACAAGAACCCTCAAAGAACACACTGGCAACTCTACATTACAGATGTCACTCCTGTTTTCCCTTCCTGTGTTTAGGGGTCATGGTAGCTGAGAAGTGTTACTTGAGTGACGTATGCAAATACCTTCCTGCATGCATTAACAGGTAACTTAAAGTTTATATACCATTGCCAACAGGAAGAACCACATTATGAACAGGTGAACCTAGCCCAGCAGTCCCTTAATAAATGCGTACAGAATGAACAATGGAATTTTAAAGGGACCTTAGAGATAGTCTAGTCCAACCACTCAACTTGGCCAAAGTCACATTATTGGAAGAAATAAGAGTCAAGGTCTGTAATCTCAGTACCAGGATATTTTCAGTATTACAGCCTGATTTACCCATCAACTGAAGAGATGAATTTTCTCCTCTGCCCTTTGTTTTCACTTCTAAATACCACTCCAGCCCCTTTCATGAATTTATTAAGTTTTTTTGCTTGGGGATTTTTCCAGAGAGATTAATTACCTCTGCGAAATCTGTAGTGTACACTTTGCTGTTCATCTTCCTTTTTAGAGGTTCTCCTGAGTTTGACTTCACAGTACAAACTATTCAGCTATGTCCCTTCCTCTCAGTGTCCTCTCATCTCCCCACGGCCCTCTTACTGTGGGTGTTCCCAAGACTCCAACTTCTGCTCTGCTCTTCAGTCTGCAACCTGTGACCCATAACTTTAGCCCTAATCTCTCCGAGCTCCAGACTCATGTCTCTAGGTGTTTCCTGGATATTTTTATGTTCTTATCTCCTCAAACTTTGATGTCCCCCCAAAATCATCTCTCTCTCTGCACATTTTACTCAACTTCCTAAGAGTATCATCACATCTCCATTCATGCAAGTTAAGAACTTTAGTCATCTGACTCCTATACTTTCACCCAGTCCTACTGATTTTTTAAAAGAATTCTTTTTGTTCCTTTTTGAACTCATCTTTCTTTGGGTTCCCACAAAAACCACCATAAACTAAATTTTCATGAGCCTCTCAGCCAGTCTCCCTATCTCCAACTCCTTCTTTATTAAACATCTACTTCATCATGTTAATCTGTTCTTCAAAAAAACTTTCAGTTTTCTTACTTAGGACCTTCTTCTCTAACCAGGTGGGTCTACTCACTATTTTTCCATGTATTTTCTCATTCCTATGCCTGCCCACACAATAAATCCCACAGCTAGAATATACATCCTCCTATCACCTGTCCAAATCCCAACTGCCTTCAGTGGTGGTTCAAGCACAGTCTCCTCCATGAAACCTTCTCTTACTGTTCTTGAATTCACTGCCTATGTACCACTTGTTTTGGTACTCATCTTCCAATTAGTTTATATATTAACTCTCTAAATATATATGTCTTGCCCTCTTGGTGTGGCCATAGGAACCAAATTTTATGTGTCTTTGTTACTTCTGAAACTATCCCAATAACTATATTACATTATGAAAAAATGAGGCATAGTAGTTAAAAGAACATTAGGGGTAGAAAATACTGAGTTCAGATTCTGGCTTTGTTCCTTTCTAGCTTGGTGACCTTAGGCAAGTTACTAACCTCTACAAACTTTCATACCTGTAAAATAAAGATAATACCACCTACTTCACAGTGCTGTTGTACAATTTAGCTGAATGTGTGCATGCACACACAATGTTTAACACGATATCTGGTGCACAGTAAGTGCTTTTATAACAGATGACTATTATGATTTTGCACACAATAGGCATTCCTCTTTGGTTAATATTTTAAACACAAAGGTCATGCCAAATATTTCTTCATACCATGCCATCAAGATTCCATTTCACACGAAGTTTTACACCTTGATCACCACCATATTTAGTCAAAAATTACTTTTCTAAGCCATATATTCCAGGAGAACAGAAAAGACAACTTTCAATCCTCAAGGTGTGCCCAATTGACAAAACCTGGTGTATAAAACTCTGTGTAGTTTCATCCACACACAAAACCCATTCAAGCATGATTTTCAGCAACTGCCATTTTGATAATGGGGTTAAAGCAAAACTAAAGAATTCTTTTGGAAGGCTAGCAAAGTTTCCAAACAGCCAAGTCAATAAATAAAGATTTTGTGACATAGGATTGCTAGAGCCTGTCAAAAACTGGAGCTCAATGATTAGTGACCATAGCCTGCTTTTGCTATGAAGCAAGGCATAAGATTTCCTTCCACCAACAAGGCTATTATTACCAAATCCATCACTGGCTTTTAAAAACACAGTGTAAATGCTGCTACACAGTACCTTAAAAACCAATGTCCTGGCCTTTTTTGCCTGGGGTGATTCTTTCCCCACCCCCTGCCGATGAAACAGAGTCTTTTCTCTTTTATGCATAGGTCACAACTTTTCCCAGGTTAAATCATACTGTATTTAAAAAATCAGATACTACACCTCCACAAAGGTTACTGGAACTTTCCACCAGGAATATCTATGATCTCCCAAGGGAGGCCACATCTGTGTGAAGAAAGTCAAAGCCATTGTCTCCCTCTGCCACACCTTGGAGCCTTGGACCTCCCACAGCACTGAGCAGCCACAGGGCAAACCTCTCCCTACACCATGGCCCAAACTGCTCCCCTTCCAAGACCCCAGCCTCATTATTTCTGCACCCTTTGGCAGAGAAATTGCATGGTCTTACCGCAGATGTCAGACGAGCGAGAATTTCATCACTGCTTTCTTCGGGGTCTTCAATCTTCTGATGAGATCTTTGAAAAACAAGAAGAAATTACTCTTCAGCTTTGGTTTCTCAAACTTATCTACCATGTTAGGGGGAATAAAGGCCAAATAATGGCATTGTTATTTTATTATATTATATTATTATGTTAGTGAAAGTACGCAAATACTATTATGTCAGTAATGCCATAGGAACACAACCCTGTTGCAAGTCAATTGTTCCTTCAAAACCAATTAGGAAGAACCTCTACACGATGCACCAGTTGAACACTTAGGATCCAGTATTGTTCTCTAAGTGACAGAATAACCCCGACACACCAGATTTACATATATAATGACATGCATGAAGTAGATGCTAATATAAGATGCTTAAATGCTGAAATTCCCTCTAAATCTAAATGAAATCCAGATTTTGAAAATATGAAATTTACCTTTATAGCTGAGATTCAGCCAAAATAAATGTACTCTAAAATGGTATATTACAGGCCTAATACCATGATGGGAATTATGAGGAATACGAAAGGCAGAAGAACTCTGCTTTTTTAAGAGACTATAGCCCAATTGAGAAGCCAAGGAAATTATGCATATGTTAAATAACTAACAAGACATGTAACAGTGTGAGATCAGTTTGTTAGGGGAAAAAAAAATCATCATTTTAATTTAATTCACAAATGAAATTTTCACCACACAAATGTATGTGTTAACATATAAAATTTTCTACTTCTTCAGAAAAATCTTATAAACTACATTTTTTTCCCCAGTGTGGTCAAAAAAAAAAAAAAATTTTTGACCAACACCAACTGAATACATAAAATTGTCTCCCAGATCTATTTCCACAAGCAATCCCTTTCAATACATTCTGTGGCTGTGGAGGGATTCGAGGTAATTGCCCCGTGGAGCAATGTTATCAGAATTGCAGTCCAGCAATTGATTTCAATCTCAGGAACTGTGGTGGGGCAGCTGGAACGCTATCCTTGCAGGGCAGGAGGGCTTCTCCCCGCCCACAAGAGAGCTAAGAAGACGCTCTTTAAGAAGGGAAAAGCTAGTCGGATCAATTCTGGCTTTGGCTTCTTGTTTCTGTAAATGTTATTAAACCCTTTTCCAGGAAAAAAGTCACATCCTTCAAATCACAGCAATGAATTACAAAGCACTGCCTTTACAAGAATTGCAATATATAGGCATGAAGCAGGGCCGATGTTGTCAAATAACTTAAGTACTCAGTGTACGAAAGTGTTTGAGATGCTTGCTAACAATCTGCCCGATAAAAACAGTGGGAAGTGAGCATTACAACTTGGCATATTTTTTTTAAAGTTACCTGGATGGGTATTTCCAACAACAGCCTTTATTATTAAAATGCCCTATGCACAAAGTTTCCATGTAAATGAAGTTACATTGACAAGAGATTTGAAACCCTTTATAACCTAAGCCACCCAGCCAGGTTCATATGATTAAGCTGAGGTGACTGAACAGATCTGACAGGAAATTAAGAGCCAAACCCACCAGAGACAAGAGCACCAAACAAGGGCTTCTGCCGCTCCGTCTGTCTCTGCAGCGAAGCGTGGGCTGGTCGTGCCTTGTCATGTTTCTCAGACCCCACAGATGCCTGAAGCATTAGTTAATGGGTATGAGGTATTTTGCGCCAGCACAGATTCTGTCAGGAATCTGTTTGCAGTAAGCTGCTGAAAGGAACTCAAAATTCCACGGGAAGCTCTTGTGTACATGACTGATAATGGCTGTTCCATGAGTAACGGCCAAACTGCTGCTGTTTTAGTGACAATTTAGTCCCTGCTCGAAAGCAAAACTATCTTTCATCATCCTTCCAGCACAAAACATGCCATAGCAAAAATGTTGCTTAAAGAAATATGTGTAAGAGACAGAGTGATGATCTCCTGGGAGCTGTCCCCAAGCCCATATTCCATGTTTATCACCTCAATCACCAGGATTTTTGACCAGAATTCCCATGTCTTTCTCTAGCTACTGAATCTCCCCCGTGCTGGCCTTGTTTTTCCATCTGCCTTCAACGTGGCTTTACGTGGCAATTCCAGGAACTTTATTTTCACCCACCGGGGATCTTACAGGCTAACTTGGCCTAACTCACGCTGCAACTCCTCCTGCCTCCTGCCTCCTACCCCCATCAGCTCTGCTGGTGCCTCTCAGGACTCACGGGTCCCACTCACCCTGTGGCCATTTCTTCCCTCCTCACTGCCGGCCTCTGCTCAGTGCCCAGGTTCTCTCTGACAGAGAGGCTTGGCAGGAAGGTAAGAGAAGTGACTTCACTTGAACACATTATTTTAACCCACGTCTTTGCCTCTGGTTTCTCTTCTTCTAACCCAATCTCCCACAGACACCAGGATCACCTTTCTAAAACCTAGATCTGGTCTTGCTATTCCCCAGACTCTAAATCTTCAGGGATTATCCCCACTGCCCGCTGAGAGTTCTAGAATTCAGAAATACTCTTCCTATCCTGCTAATATACTCCATGTGCCCCTGCACCGGAGGATGCCTGCACCTCACCTGGCATCAAGGAAGGTCACAGGAGCAGGACTAGGGGGAACAGGCAGAGCCTGAAAAGGGAGAAGGGAGAGACAAGGTGATATTCAGCCACTCTTCTTCCTCCCTTACTCCTGTGGTCACTTTTTACCTTAAACCCTCTCCCCAGCTCTAGGCCAGAATACCCAGAAATACCAGACTCTCTTGCCCCAGCAAATGTATTTTTTACAGAATATAAATAAATTCTGATTTTATCTATATAAATACACATCAATGCAACTGAGGAAAAACCAAGTTCTCACTTATTGGATCAAAACAGATAATGAAACAGAAGCAGCAGAGGAGAATCAAGGGTAATACTGACATTTTTCCGCTACTACTAAAGGCAGCTATGCTGCTGCCCAGTGAATGAGAGGGGAGAGTGGCTACGGGTCTGGTTTGTTAGTGGTTGGAGGAGGGAAACAAAGAAACTCTGGCTGGAATCAGCAGGTGATGACAGTGACAAGTGACATAAGACAGAAAGAGAAGAGAAAGGGAATGAGCCCAGGAGGGAAGATCCATCCCTGAGGGTTTATGCCAACAGGTGCTCCACCTTAGGAATTCCCAGGCTTACTTCTCTGTGTCTGCTTACCCGCAGCCCAAGGCAGACCTGGTAATTCTCCAGGGGAAAGTGCTGAGTCCTGGTACCACAGGCAGACGTCTTTGTAAGTTTGCGAGGTCTGTAATATCTAAGGGTGCCATCTGAGGATGCAGGGATGGCAAAAGCCTATGGGGCTTCTGCCCTTGTCTCCCTAACCATCAAACTGAACGTATTATCATTCTACTCACCCCCTACCCAGAAAGAAAATCACAAAACAGAAAACTCTGCCCTTCCTATAGTCTTCCTTATCTTATCTGATGGCAACTCCACCCTTCCAGTTGGAAATCAACCTTCACCTCTCTCTCTCACAGCCCACCTTGTATCTACCCTGAAATCTTACTGGCTCTTCCTTCAAGGAATATCTCCCCTCTGACCACCTCTCACCACATCTCTCACCACCACAACACCTTTCATAGGAACCCAGGAGCCAGCATGGCTTTGCCGAAATGGAAGTTAGGTCATATCCCTCTGCTCAAAATCCTTTTTTTTTTTTTTTTTTGAGACAGAGTCTTGCTCTGTTGCCCTGGGCTAGAGTGCCGTGGCGTCATTGTACCTCACGGCAACCTCAAACTCCTGGGCTCAAGCAATCATCTTGCATCAGCCTCCTGACTAGCTGGAACTACAGGCTCATGCTTCCATGCCTGGCTAATTTTTCTAATTTTAGTAGAGATAGGGTCTCGCTCTTGCTCAGGCTGGTTTCAAACTCCTGAGCTCAAGCGATCCTCCCACCTGGGCCTCCCAGAGTGCTAGAATTACAGGTGTGAGCTACTGTGCCTGGCATGCTCAAAGTCTTTGAATGACTTTCCATCTCATAAAGCCAGAGTCTTTTTTATTTAAAAATAGTTAATTAATGAATAAAGATTTTATATATTCAAGGCATACAACACAATGATTTCTGTATACATTGTATAATGATTATCACAATCAAATTAATTAACACATCCATCACCATGCACACTGTGCATTAGATCTCTAGGACTTGTTCATCTTATAAATGAAAGTCTGTACCCTTTGATTGACATCTCCCCATTTCCCCTACCCAAAACATCTATATCTTGGGCAGGTCTGTTTTGCTTAATAAAGCAAATTCCTGTGAAAAAAGAAAAAGTGGGATGGTAGATGAATACGAATTAGATTTTTTCTTGAGATCTTTAATATTATAAATACAAACACCTACTTAGCTTCTCAAGAGAAGATAAATTTTCACAGCATCAGACTACTAGCCATGCTTATAGAAGAAATTTACCAAATAGCAGTAAATTGTGACAGGTTTTATTAAGGGTTCAGGGTATATAGTTATGGATTAATCTAAAATGGACCAAAATTAGGTATTACTGATATGATATTCTTTCATATTTGATTTTGAGGATTTGAAGATTAATGCTTACTATTTAATTAAACAGCTGCATTTCAAATGCTAATACAAGCAGGCCTAGAAGTTCAATTTTTGCTAAATTCCTCTACTACTCTTAACTAGAGAGATACCCCAATAAAAAGTATGCAATCTGTTCCCATACCAGGAATAAGCTTTGCCTATAAACAATGGAAATTTTGGAGAACTATTTCCTTGGGAGAGAGGGCAATGAGTAATAACAAAGACTAAGACTGGCTGATTTCATAAGATTTTTAACAAAAACAGTTTAAAGTGATAAATGGAAATTTCCTTCACCTATGATCCTAATATGAAACTTATGACAAATTCCATCATAAAAAATTGTTTTGAGAAATACTCAAAGAAATTTTTGTTTACCCAAACAGTATTTCCTCCTCTCCAAGTGTCATGAGAATCTAATTAGGAAAAGTCAGAAGTGCAAAGGGTGGTTTGGAACATAGGAATGGCAGACTTGAACTTGAGCTCCCCAGTCAGAGGGTGTTAATCCAGCACCATTTTAAGGATGCCAATGGATGTCTCATGTTGCTTATATATGTCAGGTGGAACAGAAAAATTAGGAGGATAAGAAGAATAAAGGAGGCAGAGGTGAGAGGGTGGTGGGTGGTGGTGGTGCTATTTTATATAGAGTGCTAAGAGGAGACAGGGAGTCATCAACGTAGAGCTAATATTAAATACATGACTGAGTGAGGGCATATCCAGAGTGACAGTAGAAAAACAAGAGAAGTTTGAAGACTGACCTCTGGAACACTCCCATGTTTACAGGTCAGCATTTTAAAATACAGGTGTTATTATCCAGGTATGGTCGATCTAAACAATCTGAGGCCAATGGATCAGGAGATGATTGCCATTGAAAAGACAATCTGGGGCTCACAGTTTCCAAGAGGAGATGGCACTCCACACCATGAGGGGCCACATGGGAAGCACCAGGCTCCATCAGGAGGCAGAGGACATGGGGAAAACATGGGCAAGAGCCTTTTTTGTGGTTTCCACAGAATTGAGTGGGGGAAGCAGGTTAAGCAGGCTGAGGATGGGATAATGTCCCTGGTTGTCTGGTACCTGGCTCTGGAGTGATCAGGGTAGGTGGAAAGTGGCCCAGAGGGTGAAAGCCTTAAAAAAGAGGTGGTTGGGATATGAATAAGTTCTCTACCAGCTCTAGAAATTGACTAGCCCTGGGTGGGGTAGTCTCTCCAGGGTCAGCCAGGCCCCAGATGTCAAAGCATTGAAACTCATGGTTAATATAGTCAGGAACAGGAAGAATAAGCAAAGCAGGCTGACAAAAAGCAGCTAGTGAGATAGTAGAACCCAGAGATGTTATCCCAGGGGCCAAATGAAAAAATGGCTTCCAGAAGGGCATGATCCACTGTGCCAAATGCTGCTGACGTGCCAAGTAAGATGAGGACTCAAAAATCAACCACTGCATTCGGCATCATAGAAGACTTTTGTAATCTTGGCAAGGATGTGTTCAGTGGAATGGTAGTGTTGAAAGTCTACATGGAGTGGGTTCAGAAGAGAACAGGAGAGGAAGGAAAGTGACCACAGATGTATTTTTGAAGAGTTTTGCTGTAAATGGGAGCAGAGACACAGTGCAGTAACTGGAGGGGGATATAGGGAAATACCAACACGTGCTGACAGGAACAATCCAGTAGTGAGGAAAAAACTGATGAAGCAAGAAAGAGCTGAGAAAGCAGGAATGAGGTCTATGAGTAGGGGTGCAGAGATGGGACTGATGCACAACTTCAGGAGTTGACCTGAGGTAAGAACATGGACCATCCATCCATTTTTATCAGCAGCAAGGACAGAGTCTACCGTTACAGATGCAGGTAAGTTGACAGATTGGTGAGTAAAATAGAAGAAAGGTGGTTTTTAAAAAAAAATTCCTTTCAATGAAATAAAAAGCATGGAAAAAAGGTAAGGGAAAGTAGCTGTGATAAAGTCTTCTAGGAGAATGAATTTACTAAGAAATGAAGAGGACTGTTCAGCAGCATCAAAGATTCAATTAGGATTAGGCCATGAGTATCAAATGAGACTGATTGTCATTAGTCTCCTTAACAAACCACTCCTTCCACCTGCCTTTAAAATATGACAGAGCAAGAAGGTCAATGACCACAGCCAGCAATGGCTGAAGAAAGAGGAAGTACAGCTCTTGTGATTGCCTGTGTATGTAACTATGTCATCTGCAAAGAGAGATGGCTTTATTTTTTCCTTCCAATATATATGCCTTGTATTTCTTTTTCTCGTCCCAATGAATTGGCTAGAGCTGAAGAGAAATAATAAGGGGAAATAATAGCTTTGTTCCCTAGCCTTAGTAGGAAAGCATTCAGTCTCTCACTATTAAGTATGATATAAGCTATAGGTTTTCTGTAAAGTTTTATCAGATTAAGGAAATTCTCTTAAATTCCCAGTTTTATGAGAATTATTATCATGAATGGATATTGAATTTTCTCAAATGCTTTTTCTGCATCCAAGAAGTCATTATATAGTTTTTCTTTTTTTAGCCTGTGAATATGATGAATTACACTGATTGATTTTTGACTGTTGAACCATTCTTTTATTCCTGGCATACATTCCCCTTTTTCATGATGTATTATCATTTTTATACATTGCTGGATTAATATTTGCTAAGGAAGATTTTTGTGTTTATAATCATGAGTCATATTGGTCTGTTGTTTTCTTTCTCTGAACTTTGTCATGATAATGCTGGCCTCGTAAAATAAGTATGAAGCCTTTTAATTTCTTCCTCTTCAATCTTCTGGAACAGACTGTATAGAAATGATATAGTTTCTTCTTTAAATGTTTGGTTAAATTTGCCAGTAAATCCACATAGGCCTGCAGATTCCTTGTTTGGAGGGTCTTAACTACAAATTCAATTACTTTAGTAGATATAGCACTATTCAGATTCTTCTTGAAGGACCATAGGTAGTTCATATCTTTCAAATAATTTGTTGATTCTATCTAGATTTTCAAATTTATGATCATAATATTCACTTACTAGTTTTTAAATATAAGTCTGGAGTGATATTTTCTTTTTTATTCCTGATATTGATAACTTGTCTTTTTCTTTTTGGACAGTTTGGTTAAGATTTATCACTATTTTTTTTCCCAAAGAGCCAACTTTTAGTTTCATTAGTTTTTCTATTTTCTTTCCACTTACACTAATTTTTGTTATCTTTCATAATTCCTTCTTTCTGCTTGTTTTGGGTTTCATTTGTTCTTCACTGACTAGTCTGAAATGGCAGCTCACACCATTGATCTAGGATATTTATTCTTTCCTAACATAAGCATTAAAAGCTCTAAATTTTCCTCTAAGTCCTGCTTTAGCTGCATCCTATAATTTTGGACATGTTTTAATATACATTCTATACAAAATATTTTCTAATTTCCTTTGGGACTTCCTTTTTCACCCATGAGTCATTTCAAAGTATGCTAATTTCCAAATAGTTGGTGATTTTACAAATATCTATTTATTATTGATTTCTAGTTTAATTTCATTTTGGTCAGAGAATATATCCAAATGATTTTCCTTCAAATATGTTTATCACCTAGAATATGATTTATCCTAGCGAATGTATCATGTACACTTGAAAAAAAAATGGGTACCATACTTTATAAATGCCAATTGGGTCAAGTTGGTTGATAGTATTGTTCAAATCTTCTAGATCCTTACTGATTTTTTCAAATTTACTTGTTCCAGTGATTGCTGAGAGAACAATGTTGAAGTCTCCAGCTATAATTATGGAGTTGTCTATTTCTCCTTGCAGTTATGTTTTCCCTTCATGTATTCTGAAATTTTGTTATGTGCATACACATTTAGGATTATTATGTCTTTCTGGGAAATTGACCCTTTTATCAATATGTAATTTCTCCCTTTATTCCTCGTAAAATTTCTTGTCCTGAACTCTATTTTCCTTAATAGTAACATAGCCACTCCAGCCTTCATGTGATTAGTGAAAACACTAATCACATGATTATCTTCTTTCACCCTTTAACTTTTAACCTATCTATGTATTTAAAGTGGGATTCTTGTATTTAGCAGATAGATAAGTCTTTAAAAAAAAAAATCCAAGCTGACAATCTCTTTTAATTAGTGTTTTAGACAATTTACATTTAATGTAATTATTGACTGGTTAGATTTATATCAACCATCATTTTATTTGCTTTCTCTTTTGCTCCTGTTTTATGTTCCTCTGCTACCCTTTTGCTGCCTTATTTTGAATTATTTGAATTTTTTAATTATGCAATTTTATTTATGGCTACATCTTTTAAGCTGTTGCTCTAGAATTACCATACGCATATCTAACCTTTCCCAGTCTACTTAGAGTTACTGTTTTACCACTTTAAGTAGTAGAAATCTTAAAGCCGTATATGCCTCTTTACCCTTCCTCAATTATCTTTTGTTATAGTTGTAATATTATATTTACATATATTGAAAAGCCCCAGAAATATTGTATTTGCTTTCAATAGTCTTACATTTTACAGAAATTAAAAGAAAAAATGCCTTTTATTTTTACCCAGATATTTACCATTTATGTTGCTTTTCCTTTATTCCCCGAATTTCCAACTTTTCCTTTGTATCATTTCTATTCAACCTGAAAAAAACTACTTGTAGCATTTCTTCTAGAAAAGTTCAGCTAGCAACGAATTCTGTTAGTTTTCCTTCATCTGAGAGTATCTGTTTCACCTCTATTCCTGAAGGATATTTTCACTGCAGAGAATTTTAGATTGACAGTTCTTTTATTTCCATACTTTAAAGATTTTGTTCTATTGTCTTCTGGCCTCTGTGGTTTCTAATGTAAAACCTCTGGTCACCTGAATTATTACTCCTCCTGTAAGTAATATGTCATTTTACTCGAGCTACTTTCAAGAATTTTTCATTATTTATTAGCTGTTTATGAAATATCTAGAGGTGTTTTTGAGTGTATCTGGTTGGGGTTTAATGAACCTCTTGAATCTATAAATTTTTCTCCCACTAAATTTGGGAAGGTTTTGGTTATTATTTCTTTAAATATGTTTTTCTACACAAATTTCTTTATCCTATCTTGGGATGGATGCCAACATGTGTTAGACTTTACGATACTGTCCAAATTCCTAAAATTGTTCATCTTTTTGTCAATATGTTTTTCTCTTTGTCCTTCAAATTTAATAATTTATACTGATCTATCTTTAGGTCACATCCATTTTGCTATTGAGCCAATTCAATAAATTTTTAATTTCGGGTACATTTTTCAGTTCTAAAACATCATTTGGTTCTTTTAATTTTTCTGCTTCTTGACTAAGAATTTATATCTTTCTATTAATTTTAAATATGTTTACCTTTACCTAATGGAGCAAAGTGAAAATAGCCATTATCAAATCTTTAATAATGTCAATATCAGGGTCATCTCAGGGCTGACATTTGTTGCTTACCCTTTCCTTTGACCATTGGCCACATTTTCCTGATTATTTTGTGTCCAGTGGTATTGTATTGTACCCTGGCCATTTTGAACATAAGGTGCAGCCTCAATGATTCCAATTTCAGTTCAGTTTTCAAAGCATTTTCTATGCTCCTTGCATTTGTTCCACAGATGTTCAGCTCAGGAGTCAATCTACATTTGTGCAGTTCATATTCAAAACTGATGAATCCCTTTCTCTAGCTCCATACTTTCCTATATTCCTTTATATTCTCCTGCTTGCAGGGGATGCCCCTTTGCCCAGTTCTTCTAGCCAAACACAAAAACAAACCAGGGTTCCTCATTGTCTTTTATAGTTGCCTATACGCCACCACCAGCACTCTGACACTTGGACAAAGCTACAAGAAAAAGGTGGAATCAAGACAAGGATTTCTCCATACACACACTCCACACCCCAACAACGACACACTCTTCAAACTACAGGGGCCTATTTTCCTGATTCTTCTTCTCAGAAAGAGTTTCTGTTGGGGATTTTGGCACCTGTGCCACCACTTCCCTTGTGCTCTATAACTGGGGCCTGACTTTCAGGCAAAGCTGCAAAATAAAAGAAACAACAAAAAGGTAAAACTCACACCTGTGTAGCTCACTTCCCCAAGGTTTTAGTTCTTTCCATAATCTGCCTGCTTCTGTTTACTTGTCTGAGGGCTAAGGTAGTTAGTTAGTTATTGTATTTTCTCTAGAGATTTTAGCTGTCATCAATACAAGAGATAGGCTGTAGTAGACTTAACTCCATCGTGGCCTGAACCTGAAGTCCCATCAATAGATTATTATTTACAAGACTCTTCAACGGAACTCACGATTGATCATCTTGCCATATTTAACTTCTCATAAGCAAGAAGCCAAAAAGTCAAGGTTTTCAGGGAAAAACATTAAGAGTAGATAAGCTGAAAATATGTGTCAGTTCTATTCCTGAGTGTAATAAGATAATGAAAACGTATAAAACACAAAAGGCAGGAATAACCTATAATAATAAAAACGAATCTTCTATGGCTGAGAAGAGTTGAATATTCCACACAGTAATTACCCGTTTTCAATGAATTTAGAAATATACAGTACAAGGTATTTTCATTTCTCAGAAAATATTTTCATTTTTCCCACTGCTTCAGAACCTTCAAGATAAGCTCCTGTGTTCCATTGATGGCATACTACTTCCTACCTTGTTATCTGTATGAATTGATCTCCTCTCCTTTTAGTCCCTGAAGGCCTTATATTATTTACAAATCTTCATATGCATCACAGGGCCAAACATAATGCTTTACACAAAGCTGATCATCAGCAAGTGCCCGCTGAATAAGTCACTCAGCAGAGCGTTGGTGACAAGTGGTTGTCTTTTCCCAGACCCTCTGCTCCCTGTTCCTTTTCCTCACCTAAAAATTAAGAGGAACAAATTCAACTATCTTAGAAATCCCTTCTGGATATCTATGCCTACGGAGCTAAATTTGTGGAATTTTCAGAAGTGTCAGCCAAGTGGCAATAGGTACCATTTTGGCAAAATCATTTTTTTTTTTTAAATTCATTACAGACATCTCACAAAAAACATCTTTATATCATGGAAACATTAGCCGGGTCAGGGTGGTGAGGGGGGTGTTTCGGCAGAGGCCGAAAGGGGTGTCCACTATGTGAGCTGCAGCCAGACCTCAGGAGCATCAGCAATGCCAAGAGGCAACCAGGAAGGCAGGTCAGCCAGGCAGGACCACCAGGCATTGATCAAGCTGAGGCAGAAACCCAGCTCACACCAGCCCCAGGCTCCAGCAGCAGCTACTTACAGAACACCAAGCCCAGTTATACCTCGGGGGTGACTAGGAAGCTGGCTGCCCATCCACTAGCCAAGACCAGTAAGGCGAGAAAGCGTCCACTCCGACATGAAAGCCTTCCACATCCTCCTCATCCTCCTCCGCCAAGGCCAGCGGGCTCACACCACTCACCATGTACCCAGAGGCTATCTTGAGAAGCAGGGAGGGACAGAGACTGAGCTCTTTTACCAATATATGCTAAACAGTTAAGTAAAGAGACTTTAAAAATTACCACGTAGAATAATTTTGCTGGGTTAGACTAAAACTGTGGGGCTTCTTTTCCTTCTTGCTGGCCACCCAACAGGATGGAGGCTCATGTAAACAAGTATCAGATCACTTAGAGAAAAACAAAGAAGCCACATTTTCCTTTAAATGAGTTAAATTTTAGCAAACCTCTACAGGTCTCTTAACCACAGCATAAATGTTGATTGTTCTGGGAATGGTAGGACACAGGTTTGTGTATTTAAGGTTCATAGATTGTCCGTTCAGAGCCCTGCCACTCCCATCCTGGCAAGCTGGAAGCTGCTGTCACAGCAGCTGGATTGAATTGGCCGAGCTTCTTCACAGCCTGAATTCCCCAACAGTGTGAGAGGCCTCCAAGGCTTCTCTCCTGAGGGAGTGATTAGGCCACCTTTCCCTACACAGCTACTTCATCATTCCTCGCGGCCTCTCCCCCACCCTCTGCACAAAACAAAAGAGAGGAGTTAGAAAAAGTACATTCTGGGCAAGTTGATTTGGCTTTCCATCAGAATGAGATACCCATGACTGCTCTTTTTCCCCGAGATAGGACCCTCGGCAACCAATTCAGTCACTTGTTGTGAATTACCTATTCAATTTGGATATAAAAGTGATTTTGCACAGACAATGATTTTGTTTCCTCAAACTAGTCTAGAAACCTGCAGCAGCTTGATTTCTCCTCCTGCTTTAAATATGCTTTCTTGAAGGAGAAAATTCCCTTTACTTTTTTCTTTTTAGAAATGCATTTGTACAGAACAGAATTGCGTTTACATAAAGACGTTAAGTGGTTTCCTCACATTATTTTAAAGACATTTAGAGGATGGCAAATTACAGGGGCCTAATGCAGCCACCTCTAGTTTAAAAGTACGCCACTCCTTCTTAGAAAGCTTGTTAAAGTTTATTGAACTGCTCTTCGGCTTTTCTCAGGACACTTCTGACCTATATTAATAGCATATTACAATAAAGAACATTTCCCATACTCGGAGTAATTGAGTGATATCTCAATTTCGCTTTACCACTGCAAGGCCCTCTATAAACAGTGGTGGTGGGAAATCCATAACCATTTCAGAGCTTAGTCTAACACTTTTATAGCTCCTGTTTATACTTTTTCAGAAGGGGATGCTAGAATGACCTCCATAACTTCTGAGGACACATTATAGCAGAAGACAAAAGGATGATCACTAGAGCCAGACACACAGATTCAAACACTAAGACTTCACTTGACACTTGTATGACCTTGGGCAGGTTACTTGACCTCTGTGCCTCAGTTTCCTCACTTATGAAATAGGGATAACAATAGTATCTATCTTATAGAATTCTTCTGAAAGTAAAAAAAAATGAATATAAAGCATTTAGCCCAGTGCCTGACATAAAATGTATTCTCTATAATCAACTTTTCTATTAGCACAGTGTCTCATTAATATTCTGAAATTTATTTCTTGTCATAAAAACAGTCCATATTAATTGTTCAGTGTTAATTGTCATTTTTTAACTAATAAGAGTAACTTACCTTTGTTACAGTTATACAGGTGTTTCTCTCTGAACCTCCTCTCTTACCTATGAAATAAGGACAATACCGCTGCTCTGCTAATACCACAGAACTGAAAGTCAACAGTACAAGAAAGTACTCTAAAAACCGAAGTGTTCTACATATGTAAAAGTTTTTAACTGAAAATTTAATCTGTGACTCATAGTTCTGAAATAAGCCTGTCAGTATCTTCATGGATAAACAAAGGCATGTCAGAATCACCATATCATGACTCAAGTCCTATTCCCAAGCCTCTTTAATTAATTTTAATTCATTTTAATCATATAGTGATTCAGTATGCTCATGTGATAATGATTCATGTGTTTTAATTTGCCAAATGTTGCTTCTAGATTATTTTCAGAAATGTTCTGTTGCGCTCCTTCTTAGGAAAGTCACGATGTGGACAGGATGTGAGTTATTTTATTCAACTTAAGCCCAATCATATGTTTATTCCTAATTTAGATAATCTACTCATATAACGATGATAAATTAGAAGCCTCATGGGGCAGCTGGTGATGCTCCTGGGATCTGAATACCAGTTCAGGCATTTATTAGCTGGACTTCATTTTCAGCAATTTATTTTACCTTCCAAACTTGCCTGTGAAAAATGGGAATGGTACAGTTACCTCTTAAATGAGATAGTTATCTTAAAGAGAAGAGCATAGTTCCTGGACACAGTAAATGCTGTCTAAGTAAGAATAGTTTAACAATGGCCCAAGATAGTATCTACTTACAGTTCACAGATGCCAGCTCTAGCGGGAATGAGAGGTACGAGCTGCAGTAAAAGTTTCACACCATTTTGCCATTCTTCTTCTCTTTCGAATTCACAGTACAAGTAGCTACATTCATCCGAGGAAAACTGGTAGAAAACATAAGTATCTTGAAAGTACAGATGCTGGTCCACTGTTTGAAACAAAAAAAGCATAATCAGTTTTTTAAAGTATATTATTCAGAGTCATAAATCAAATAATAAGTTGAAAGCCCTAATAATTACTAGGGAGAAGCTAGGGAAAGATTATAATTATACATTCTCAGCCCATTCATGTTTATAATCCCACTGAATTGAAAAGGACTTACTGGCTAGTCTATTTCCATAACTCGAAGCTTTGGCCAGCATATTCACATGTATTTTATAATTCTTCTGCTTCAGAGGCAGGTGCACATGAAATCAGTAGCAATTCAAAGAGGGTGAGGAGGAATTGGTTTCTTTTTAGTATCCCAAAATAAACTAATAAATTTAATTGCCTTAGTGATACACAAATATAACAGGATGGCAAGTTTTAGATCCATGGTTCTCAACTGGGGGGGATGACTGTGCCTCCCCCCCAGGGGACATCTGGTGATGTCTAGAGACATTTTTGGTTGTCACAACTGGGTTGGGGCATGCTACTGGTATCTGGAGGGTAGAAAAAAGGGATGCTGTTGAAAATCCTATAATGTCCAGGACAGCCCTTCACAACAAAGAATTATCCAACCTAAAATGTCAACACTACCATGGTTGGGAAACCCTGTTTTAAAGGAATCAAGAGGTGAACTTTTCCAAAAAGCATTAATACAAAATGTTTTCCTAACCAGAAGCCTGAAACTAGCAAGTGAGCTAATGATACCTCCATTTCTCAAAAGAAGTTAATTGATTTTCTAAGTAGGAATATTAAGAGCTAGATATTATTGACTGTCTAAGAAGATTACACCCACATCCCCATCTGTACTATTCTTTCATGATGGGACCAGGAGAATGCCCTTGACCTTTAGTACCTGCAGAAAAAAAGAGCTTCTCAGGGACCATCTAGCACCTGAGAGATGGAGCTAAATAAAGAATCCAGATTGCTTGGTTTCTAATCCTTCAATTACCTGGGCTCAACTAAGAAAAGAAATACCCATCATCTATTTTAGTTCCCAGCTAACATCTATTTTCTGTTCTGTTTAAACAGCTAATTTTCATAGGTCATATCGCTAAGTGTTCATGATTACTTAGTCAATTAAATGACATACATATTCCACGCACAAAATCAGCTTCTGATGATTACTCTAAGTACAACAAGACAAATCACATATTTAGAGCAACTAAAGATGTCACTGATTTAAAAAAAAAGAGTTTGTGAGCATTTGGAGTAGCAAAAGAAATGGGTAAGGGAAAGACTCTAACAGTTTTTAGCCTATGAATCAATAAGGATCTACTTGTTTTTACAAAAAGTGTGAGAGAAATAAGTGAATCAAAAGATGTCCTGTCACTTTTACCTAGAAAATAAAAGAATACAAATATTTACCTTCAAAAATAATTTCCATCTAGACAATATTCTCTAGAAAATCAAGTACATTTTCGTCTGATAGCTTAATAATGATGCCATGCCTTCAAAACATATAATACTAACCTGATAACATAATTCCCATGTCCAGTAGGAGCTGCCAGACCCCTATGGCCATAGATCTGCACTGGACAAAAGGACAGTGTTCCAGAAGCCAGTCTACCAGTTCTGACCCAACACAGCTTCTCCTAGACAAACGCAAAGACATTCACAATAAGGTATTGTTGCCACCCATTTGCCAAAAAATTGATAGTTAATACTATTGCTTTCATGTGTTTGCTTTTTTAAACAAGGAACCCAAGAATAAATAACATATTCCTTATTCATTTTTCAGATTAAAGCTCAAATATCACTTCCTTTGCAAAACTTGAGTCCAATCATCTTATACTTTTTCTTTCTTCAAGTCAACTAAGATTTAGTAATTATACATCTTTCCAAATACATATCTGCTTCCCCCACTAGAAAATAATTTCCAGGAGAATAGGGACTTTATATAACTCAATATTAATCCCCCCAATTTAGAACAGTATATGCATGGTACACAGAAAATTCTCAAAATATATTTGAACAAATGAAGAAATAAGTTATAGCAGCCTTTTATATAAATATGATGATTTTATCCTGGTAAGCTACATACCTCAAGTTGGTAGTGATAAAATTTGATTCAACCATTTATAGATTTCTATTTAGTCCCTTTGAGAATAAGATACTTCTCAAAGGGAACAAGATAATTCTCAAGACAAAACTGGGATAATAATGGTATAGAATTTTGTTTGATACTCCTAAAATTTATTTCAAGGAACAATAAATTTGATTGCTAATCTTTTTAATATAATCTAAGCAACCTGGTTAAGCAGCCTAGATCATAAACCCATAAACCCAGAGGGATGTGTTGGATTCCACTAATCTCACACAAAAAATCATCTATCTTAAAACACTATATTCAAAAAATTCCATAACCTGAGTATTACAAGCAGCATCTTTATACCTACTTTTTCATCTCCATCAGCCTCAGATGAAAAACAAAAAAAAACTTTCTGAAATATGTTTCTTCATTTTGCAAAAATGTCATTGAATTCCATTTTCCCTTATGAAAAAGATCAAAAAGTTTTTATAAAATGATGTATCATTTAATGGCTATCTTGATTCCATAGTCAGGACTGCAGGATCAAGAGATGTCAACATTTATTTATATTCCTAAAGTAGAGAGATATTGCCTATTTTTCTATCTCTTGTGATTGGCATAGTCACGAATACCCTGGAATCACATTGTAACCAACAATATGAAAAAATGCCATGAGGTGCTATACATTCTGAGGCGAACAAAGATAAGGCAGTGAACTTTTCTGCTGAGATATTTAATCAAATATTCTAACTTTTGATAAAGCATCTTTTTTGGTGAAGTGTCACTATTTGAAACATACGCTAAGGCAATTAAGCCAATTCTAGACATGTTCAGGTGCAGGTTAGTATTAATACAATAGAAAGATTAACAGTCAAATATAGGGATTTTTTTAAAAACAAAATGAGAAAACAGATGGCAACAAAACAGGCAATTATATCAAATAGTCAAGATTAACCTCTAATTCTATAGGACACCTTTCATGTTAAAGGTTCAAAGTGTTAATTAACTAATTAATTCCTCAACACCTCTGTCAATTAGCCAGCATCTTAGGGCTTTGAAAGCACTTTTATCCCATGGATTAGATACTGTATCACCTTAGTTCATATTCTCAAAACAATGTAGCTCCTCAGCCTGCTGAGTGTCTGACATCACCTGGAACATGAAAGCACACAATGAAATATTTACTAAACAAACTAAACTGCCAAATTGCAAAAGGTGGCTTGATGGATGCATCTGCTTGTTTGTTCACAGGTGACAAGGAAGAAGCTTCTTAAAAATTGTGCTTAGGAGTCACCTGGGGGATCTTGTTAAAGTACAGATTCTGATGCAGGAAGGCTGAGTGGAACCTGAGACTGTGCATTCCTAACAGGCTCTCAGGTGGCACTGGTGACCACAAAGCCCCAGTGTCCCGGCTCTCCCTTCTCATTGAGAAGGGCTCACTGTTTTGACTTTTGTTTGTTTGTTTGTTTGTTTGTTTGTTTGTTTGTTTTGGAGGGGGTGCTCTGAGTCAATATGCTAAAACACAGTATTGCCATGACAACATTAAAAACTGGGCCCCACTCTCAGAGAAAGCTGCTGTTTCAGTTGCACTACCCTCTCCCCTAACTTTATCAAGTTATGTTTCAAATCGCTTTCAATGATCCATCTGGACCAGGGAAAACATTAGTGGTAAGGGTAAACACTGTCATTAATATCACCTACATGAATAAAATGAGGTGACTTGCTTCTTTGTTTATAATAACTCCTAGTCCCCTGATTTGCTAACCAGGTCTCCAACAATCGGTTAAAAACCAAAATGCACAGGACTTAGAGGACAGCAGTGAGGAAGAAAACAGAGATGGTTGGAATAGAGCAATCCAAACACAGGCAGCAGTTCTTACCCACAGGATATTTTCAGTCTTGTACTCAATCCAGAAACTGTTCCCAGTACATGTAGATCTAACTACAGTTGCGATACTAGGTAGGAACATTGTGAAGTGGAGGTGATTAGCTACAGAGCCCACGTGATTGCTATAACAAAACACGAATTCAACCAATCTCTGGAGTTGGGGTGACGGTATTTAGTGACTGCTTTGAGCAAAGGAAACAAAGACTCAGAAGCCAATGTGATTCTTCATATAGTAAAAAATGAATAGAAAACATTTCAAAGTTTTAAAAGTGAATTCTCATGTGGTATATGGGGAACACTTTATCTCAATTTACTACCAGACAAATGAAAGTGATCCATGCTTGGCAATTGTATGAGCACTTCATGTTTAAATCCAGAACTTTAATCAGTCCTTAGATTATGAAAGGTGTTTCTGGCCCTATCACAGCAAAATACACACTCTTGCTTCATTCTACTCCCACTACATTTTAAATCTGTGCAAACTGGGATAGATGGTTCTTTTCTCATGAACCTGATTAATGTATATCTCCCAATTCCTTTTTCAATCTATATCATGGAGATCTCATAAAGAAAAAAAAAAAACCTGAGTACGACGATAGATCTCATATATGGCCTTACGCAGAAACTAAAATGAGTCCTACAGGCGCTTACAACTAGACTCAAAGACTTACATACAATTTTAATTAAAAAAAAAAAAGAAAAGGAAAAGTCAGATGTGTTTAAAGGCGATGCCATCATCTATTAAAAGATAAAAATGAAGTTCTGTGAAGTGGCCCAATCATCACACACCTGCTCTGTCGACTTGGACTGGGCTCTAAACTAATGGTTCTCAGACTCTGAGCTATGAATGCCTAAGGGAGGAAAAGGGTGGATGTTGGAGCTTTTTCAAGAGCTTCACGAGTCCATACATGCAAAACCATTGTTTATAAACAGAATAGGTATGTAGCCGACAGCATATTTTTCAAAACCTATGTAAATGTTAATGTGATTAATTAAATATAGGATTTCAAAGTGTTAATTCACTGTGGTCTCTGCCCACACTTTGTATTTGCTCATATAATGGCTCATAAGAATACAGATTCTGCCGAGTTTTTGATGTTAAAAAAAAATAGTTGGTTGCAGGAAATGGTTACTAACTAGAAGGAGGCATGAAGGAACTTTCTGGAGTATAAAAATCCTCTGTCTCTTGATAATGGCTACATAGATAATGATTACATAGGTGTGTAACAAAAAACATTCATCAAGCTGTACACTTAAGATTTGTGCATTTTATTATATAAATTATGCCTCAATAGAAGGGGGGTCTTCTTACACCAATAGTCTGGGAATCACTATCCCAAAAATCCAGGCCATAATGAAATTTTTCCCATCTGTGGCAAATGGATAAAATAGGAATATCATAATGAGTTTATCATAAAGCTAAATTTATTTAACTTAAAGGAACATCATTCTGAGACTACTTCCTACCTTTTTTGTGTGGCATGTATTCTGAGTATTCTTCCCACTCTTTATGGTATTATAATATTGTTTCTTTAAGAAAGAATAGTGATAACAAATAGTACTGGTGTCTTTCTTTTTGTCTGGTTTTCTTTTGGTAATGTTTGGTGTGGTTTAATATCTTTACTTGGCAAAATAAAATGCTGATAATTCACTTTTGGTTTTTCCTTTAAACTGTTCCATACAATGAAAACACACACACCAAGCTTTCTAAGTGACCACGTGTGTGGTCCAGCTGTACGTTAAAACTGGCCATCAACCCACCTGTTTTCTCTAAAACCTCTACCCTTGTTCACTAGCCAAGGTAGACAACTGCCATCCGTATGCCGACCTGCCTCTCCCCCTGCTTATGTACCTGAGGAGGAGGCTCACTCTCACCGAGCAATTCTCTCTGCCCACCGACCTCCAAGGAGTCCTTGCAGAGCCTTGATAAGGTTCCTCAAGAGGGAATCCGTACTGAAGTCCCCAGTGCAGCACACAGCCAAAAAATATTATGAAATATCGTTATCTCAGAGGAAGCAAAGCAGGGACTCTCTCAGGAACCCATCCACGCTTGTGGCTGGGAATTTATTCCATACCTTAACTTCAGAATCAGGAGTCTAACTAAACAAATACACAGCTAAGTTTAACAAAAAGTCACCACCAGTAGCCTCAAGAGACAGAACAAACAAACCCCTCCTACTACTGATATAGCCCACCTCTCCTTGATCAAGGTTACAATTTTAACGCAAGTTGAGTTTTTTCTTCCTGCAAGGAGAATTTTTGACAAGGTGTTAGAAAACTGTGTTACCTGTAAAACCCCTTGAGGTTCACTCTGTCCTTTATCAGGTCAGCTGCCTGAACGATAATAATATTCCTCAACGCTCTTCCTGCACAAGAAGAATTCTCCCCATAATTCTAAATGGAAAAACATTCACTGTAAATACATAACAATAATGTGACAATTTGCGAGCTACCAATAGCATGCTATCTGTAAAAAATTATGACCAAGTCCCTAAACTTGAGACACATTTTAGCCTATGTAGCTACAGACCTTTAACTACCTTATTTTATTTTAGCTACTAGTCCATTTACACTGTTAAGCTATAATCACTATTTTCCAAATGCTAAACTGATTCAACTACAATTATAAGTAATCTCCTTCCACACAAAGTTCAGTGTAAAATATCCACTACTTTTTAAATACAGTGCTTCCTTCTATCAACACAGCAAATTGAAGAATATTTACATTATATATTAACTCTGCTGTATCGACAATGCAATCACATAAAGGACATGGAAGATGGGAAAATATTTTTCCTATCCAGTGAATACGACACTATTTGACAGCAGCTTGCTTTGCTCTTAAGCTTCACTCAGCTGCAGAGCTCATAGTTAATTCCAAGCATCCTGGTTTTATCTACTTCACGATTCCATCTATCAGATAAAAATTTCATTTAACTTCCTTTTTTAATCTTCTAATTCCCCCATATAAGTCTCTGATTCTTGGAGGATGAAGGAGGGCATTCCTTAGATCTAGAGAAGTCTAGGTCCTACTTCACATTAACAATACTACCTCCCCGTCTGTAATGAGCACCGTCCTCCACAGCTCAATCCTGTTAAGGAGGCTAAATGGAAATGAGCCATGTTCATAAGGTAAAGGCTCATGAAAATTTATATTAACTTTTATATTACATGCTAACATGTACATCCTTACATTGTTTTAATTTTTTCTTGGTGACACTCTGCACCTACAAAATATATATCTTCTCTCAAAGCAAACAAATTGATGATATATTGATTATGACTTGACGGGGAACACACCAACCCCATCATCTTTACACTTCTTTAATTTTCCTGATATCATCTCCTCACTACAACCAGATAAGAAAGTGAGAAGGGCATGAAATTATTTTTAACATGTTAAAACTATCTTTTAAAAAAGCAAAGCTTGAACAAGCCAGATGACAGAAAGCATTACCAAGGAAGAGGTGTGAGTCAACCGACACTTGACTGGTCCTGACATCGTAGGATGTTCACTCACTCGGTCATTCAAAAAGCATTAAATGAGCATCTGTCAAGTGTCAGGTCTGTTCTCAAGGCTGGGGATACAGTGGCCAAAAAGGTAGAAACGGCCCCATCCCTCACAAAGTTCATAGTCTCTTGGTAGCCTAAAAATTGCAACTCTTTGTCGACTGAGTCTTTGATGCAACACAATGAAGATACCTCATCTTTTCTCAACAATAAGTACACAGGAGATAGTCCACTAAGAGATAACAATAAATGTAAATCTCTTTTTACATAAAGTTTTTAGTGTAAAATATACACTATTTGTAAAATATACACTATTTGTAAAATACAGTCTTTTTATCAATATAGCAATTTGGAAAATATGTATATTATATATTTACTCTGCCACATTGTCAATTTCCTCATGTAAAGCATTTGGAAGATGGTGAAATATTTTTTTCTTATCTAGTGAACATCTTGAATCATGACACAATGATCAGAGCATCTCAAACACCTTTGTGGTACCATCCCTAGGTGAAGAGACGATGTGATCACTGCAGCATCCCTGCAAAACTCTGTGTGCTCAGGAGCAACACGAACAGCTAAAAGTAGAGAATTCTATACCAGAGTTTGTCAATTACTATTACAGAAAATGCAGTAAGAGGAAAGAATCATACCTGGGAAGGAGTATGTTCAAGATATGGATTGGAAATTCTTCTTGACAGAGTCTATTTTAAAACAAAGAAAAAGAAGAAATTAGAACCAAAAAGAAACCTTTGTACCAAAAGGGCAAATACATACGCAATGATAACAGGCCCAGGAATTGTCCATGTTAAAAAATGAACTAAAGTCTCAAGTCATGGGGCCATATGGGCATCCTCATTCTCACTCAATGTAAATATCTGGTGAACATTTGTATCAAGAGAACAGGATATTCCACTTGAACAGCTCCCAACTTACCACAACCAACAAAAGTACAACAGAAAGACTGGGATTTTTTTTTTTTTTTTTTACTTCTCACTTTATTTTTAATGTGATTTGGATTCCATTTCTCCTATCCTTTTCACTTCCATTTTCATCACCCTAACTTAGTATACCCTGAACTGCTTCAGCTTCTCAGTAGATTTCCCGCTCTCTAGTCACCCCCCTGAGGCCACTCTGCAAACCTCAACACCCCTTCTGAAATGACAGCCTTAATAGCAAAATAACAGAAAAATTATTTAACCCATAGTAAGGCCTAAAATCAATCATACGGGCTCTCTCTCTGCGCTCTCTCTCTCTCTCTCTCTCTCTCTCTCTCTCTCCCCCATAGGGACCCCGAGGGGTTCCGTTTTCACATCTGAAAAGAGCAGACAGAAAGTAAATGTAAATCTTTCTCTTTACAGTCACCTGAAACTGCCTTTTAGAATTTGCTTTTACAGCCTCAAGGAATTCCTGAGTGGACACAGCGGACAGCAGGGGTGGGAGCTACAGGCCTCAGTTCCTGACCGAAACTGTATCTCAAGGGCAGAACCAATGACAAGATCACAATCAAGCAGTAAGTCTGCCTGCAAAGGATAGGCAGCTGCTTCTGTTATCAACCTGCCACTAAGGAAGGAAAAAAAAAAAAAACAGATACAACAGTTCACAGTACCCCTATTAATTTGGCTACAGCTACAAATCTTCTTCACCCCCTTTATAAACCCTAAATAAAAGGCCTGAATACCTGGTTCTCTCTGCCAACATTATCTCCTGCTTTTTCACTTCTGTGTTGGCCCTTTTCCACGTGGAAAAGTAAAATAAACTTTTTCTTCTTTCTACCCTAATCTTTGTCTGGAGAAATTTTTCTCAAAACCCACATGCACTAGCTCACACCCTAACACCTTCCACTTATAGCAGGTCCCTGATTGCTTATGTGAGTCAAGCCAATCTCTGCCCTTCCAACAGCAGCCAGCTCACCAGTCTGTCTCCAGTAGGTTTCTAGTATTCTCTTTCCACCTCCCTGCAAGGCTTCCTCAATTTAGCAAGATCTACTTGTCAGAAGAACCACCCACTCATACCCTACTTCTGCTCACACCATTTTCCATTTTAAAAGCTCTCTATCTTCCGTGACGCTCCCCTGAATCCTGCCAGATTTCCAAGTCTAGGTTTGTGCAGACACCTCCGGAGTGAAGCGCCTCCTGCCGGGGTTTGCTCCTCTTTAGAGCACTTTGTTTTGACTACAGTTAGCATGGTAGCACCCAGGACCCCCGCACTGTGGGCTGCTTTTCTGTGCATGCATTTCCCCCAGGGAGTCCGCAAGCTCCTTCAGGGAGTGCTGGCAGCTTATACTGCTTTGCTTTTGTGGCATCTAGCACACAACCTTGCATAAAGATGTTTATTTTTCTACTTATTTAGATATTTATATATCTATATTGACTTAATAAGTATTTGCTGAATGATTGAATTGCAGGAGCTAATTTTTCCTAGCGATCCAGGAAGCAGCACCATCACCCACATATGCTTAAGCACAATAGAGAACCATTATCATTTCCCATTGCAGTAGAGGGGGAAAATAAAAAACAGAGAAACTAACATTTATTGAACTTCCATCCTATGTTTAAAGCTCTTAACATCTCTATTCTAAGGCTTGCTGTCCTTTGAGATCCCAGTTTTCAGCCTGCTGCCTCCACTTCTTGGAATAATTTGCTAGATTTACGAAACATACCCTGCCAGTCATCACTTTCCAGCATCTGAACCTTCTACTAAATTTCAGTCTAAAAAGAGAATTTCCATTCTGCCCCTTCCCCACTACACACTGTTCCCACACCACTTATCTTCTAATTAAACTGAAATAAAATGTAGCAACTCTTTACCCAGAAATGCCAATCGATACTTTGCTAAAGATTTGCAACTTGCTTCAAAGAAAATAAATTTTTTAAGGTAGACAAGCCCATTTTTAACTCCCACCCTTGTGGCCCAGTCTATACACACTCCCCAGTTGGCCCTTGCTAGGCCTTCTGGAGACTGAGCCTATGTAATATATTCACTAATTGAAATACAGAACAACTTAAAACTTGCATGTGTACCAGATTATATAAAGATGAATCATCATGATAATTTATTTTTTTTCTCCTTTAAACAGGGGAGACTTTTAAAAATCATTATGGCAGACCAGAACTAATGTTCTTTATTACTCATCTAATTGCCTGAATCAGCTCAAAAAAACCCAATACTTCACATGATCTAGTTAAAGAGAAAGCTTTTAGGTAGAAACAAGTTCTAAAAAACTGGGCAGGGGCAGCCTCACAGCAGAAAACACACCACTTGCCTTCCTCTCAGTTGCCTTCCTGAATCTGGCTGTTGCCACCCTAGGGTTACACTCACACAATTCCACTTAACAGAAACTCCGCCCCCCCCCCCCCCCCCCCCCCCGCCCCACCATGGCTGGCTCGTTTCAAAAGGTTGGTAAGGTTAGTAAATGAAGCAATGGGATTCTTCTATACTGAATAGATAACAGTGTCAGATAAGCTACTGGGCCCCAGGGAATCGACAAAAGCAACATAATAACTGTCTCTTCCAGGACACAATTCCTAGATTGGTTGTCAGAAGCTCCTGTGAAGTCTTCTCTTCACTGGTCCCAGGGGATCTTTGTTTCATTAACACTCTGGGACAGCAGTTCTCAAACTTGTTAGCTGAGCCTGGGGAAGCCACAGAGCTCTCTACAGAACTCAGCAAAGTACTCACTCGTTACCCTTAAAATAACCATCATACTAACATCTTTTGTAGAGACCACTTTATGTTAGTTTTCAGTATTGTCCAAAAATAGCAAGTGCCAAATTAAGGAAAAAAGAGAATATTCCATCTGTTACCTCGTTATTAACAGGTACTGGGAAAGAACTGTTGCTTAATTTCATCACAGGAACACCAGTCGCCAACCTACTGCTGCTCTAAATCACCTCAAGAGTTGCCCTTTTGCAGCATTCACCAGCAAGAGTATCACAAGAACACCCTTGAAAATGCACCACCCCTTCCACGTCAACATTCTTTCCTAAACATACAACTGCTTAGCTGTTTTCATCCCATCTTTGAATCCCTTGGTTTTATTTCTCTTCTCAGCATTCCAAGGCTTAACCTCACCACTCTTGTGGCAACTTACTTCCATTCATTTCACATTTACAAAGCACCTACTGAACTCCTTGCCAGACACTACAGTAGCTTCTAGAAACAGATGCATCCCTAATGTAGAAAACCTATTTACCAGGAGACACAGGGTCTAAAGAACACTTTAAACATATGAATTCTCTTTCTTAATCCTGATCTCCCTATCAATTTGCTCTATAATCTTGAATGGCTAGTGCACCTGATGCAGGATACCCTCTTACATGGCTCTCACCATAATAAATACAATACCCAAAGTGATGAACCATTTTTTTCCCCTGTATTTCCAATGTCCTAGAATTACTAAAGCTGGATGCAATGATTCTTTCACAAAAGATGTATAAATCCCATAGAGAGTAGAATGCTAACAACACAAATGAAAATAGATTTTAATGCACATTTATTTCTCCTCCTTTCCATTTTAATGAACCATGGAAAATGGTTCCCTAAGTGATTTCAGGCAAACCTCGTATTTTAAACATGTATAAAAAAATTGCAATCCTTTAATATTCACAAATGGACTTCCAGAAAAAAATAATGGCATAACTTAAAAAAATAATTGGTTAGCAATCACGTATTACATTTTTTAAAGTTGGATGTCCACTAAAATGAAAGCATAATAGTTCATGAAGCTAGGTGTGAAGCAAGCATGACACTCATTCTAGAGTTGCTAAAAATATCTTGCCAAACCATTAATACGTAATAGACGTAGGCACATTTATCATCCGCTCTTAAAGAAGACAGGCACATTTTTCATCAGGTCTTAAAGGAGATGCCCGAATAGGACACTAAGATTCAGTTAAAGTACTTAGGCTTCTAAGGGGAGAGAGAAATGAAAGGAGGGAGACTGAATCACTTTGATCACCACAGAAGTATGACCTGCCCTACTACTACCACGAACCAACAAGAATTACCAAGTTTATTGATAAGGAAAGAATTCAGTTCATGACACAACTTTCTGACAACTTTGGCCACTGTCCCTTTTCCCATTCTGGGTGATCAAGCAGAATACAAAGATAGAATGGTAAAATAAATACGCTTGAATTTCTTACAAACCTAGGAAGCCAAAAAGCTTATGTAACTAGTAGGCACATATGTGAAGAGATTATAGAATAAAATAATAAGGGCTGTGATCTATTAAAGTGTCCAGTAGATTTCTAAGACTGTGGGTCCTTCTTAAGCCCCAAGATAAACTTACATCTCAAACAAAGCTTGTTCAAGGTTAAAAGGACAGAATCCCAGCTAGACTGCAGGCTTGAGAATTACCCAGTCATTAAAGTCAGGCCAAATGAAAACTGGCAACATGAGCCAATTGCTAAGATGGAAGGGCAGGGAACCACGACTCTCCTGTGAGCTCTGGTTACAATTCAGGCCCACAACCGTTTCCTCGGGGCTCCAAGGGGCAAACCCACGGCAGCCAGCCACAGCCACAAAGGCCATTTGTAATAACATCTTCTCAACATAGCATGGCTGTCCCAGAGTCAATGATATTCTTGAAATTATATTTTTCTACCGCTCTGTGATATGTTAAGAAAGTAGAACAGAATGTGAGAAACGCTTACTGAGCACCTCCTTTGTCTTAAGCATTTTCCATAGTAGTAAATGCGCCCACCTATTCCTATTTTTATAGATAAGAGGCCTGAGGATGACAGAAATGAAGCATTTCACTTAAGGTCCCAGAGCTGGAAAGTTAAGAGCCAGGACTGAGACAAATTATGATTGATTCCAAAGCCACCACTCCATTCTAACATGCTGAATGTTATTAAGTAATAGTAACTGGGTTTCTGCTATGTGCCAGAGACTATATGAAGTATTTTGCATGCACCATTACCTAATACTTTAAAAAATTCTGAGTTAGGTACTAGTATTAATCCAATTTTGCAGATGACAAAACTAGACTTACAGAGGTCAAGAAATTTGCAACTCAAGCCTATCTTTATTTATTTCCCCATACATGTATCTTTTAACACAGGACACAATAAGAGTAGTGTGACAAACAAGTGCATCTAATTTCATTAAGAAGCCACAAATATTATCTGCTAGATCCAGTGGTTCTCAACCATGGATGTAAATAGAACCATCTGGGAAACTGAAGAAAAACAAAACAGGTTCCAAGGGACCACCCCAGACATACTGAATTAGAATCTCTAGGAGGATATGCCTGGGTACTTTTAACCCAAGCCTCCCAGGTGGTTCTAATGTGCAGCCAGGTTTGAGTAAAACTGTAAATATAAGTGATTGAGAAAGGCAATTTGAATCTCTCCTCATCCACTTCAGCTATGCGGCTTGGAGCACTGCTCAACCATCACCTCCCTCACACACCTTGCGGAATGGAAATAAGGTACAGTCACTTGCCAGCAGCACTGGCATCTGTGGCTAAGCCTCGAAGTGGCTTGTGTAGAACAAAAAGCCACTGTTTCAGCAAATCTCACCCTGCACCTGCTCATGTGGTATGTGTTTTCTATATACCCCATCCTAGACATAGCCCCAGGCTAAAATATCTTCATGTCTGCATAGTACCTATATACCTCCAGAAAGAGAATACCCTTTTAATGGCATCAATAACATTACACTGAATTTTAACTTCCCATTATTAAAGGGCTTGGGCTCTATTCTCGTATAAACATGTTTCCCTACTTAAAAGATAGAGTAGAAAATGAAAGTAGGCTCTAGGAATACTTATGAACATTTTATAATCTTGTCTGCCTAGGGAGATACATCAGCAAGAACCAATGGCTTCTGGGAAAATATACACAATAGGTACAACAGAAAAAAACCCCAGAGCTTCACCAGTTTGATTTTATTCAGTCCCTAGGAAAATATGTTTTTGGTTGTGTTTACAAACAAGAAAACGGTTTTGCCTACCAGGGTGGGCTTCCCTGGTGAATGCAATTACACAAAAGCCTTTAAAATTTAGGAATCAAGTAACTGAAGATTTAGGGAAAATGGTTAAGTTAGCAAGCTTACTTATCTCCACTTATCACTGAATTTCCTCCTGTGTTAACATCACCCCACCTAGTCATACCTGGACTCCAAGACGGACCATTCCCACAGCAGCCAGCATAAAGAAGTTCTCACTGGCCAAATCTGGGACAATTTGAGCAGCAACGTAAATAATGAAAGTATTGACTTCTAACCCACAGAATAAATATCCATGAGTCCATACAGATGTAAATAAATTATTGAATAAATAAAAGAATGAGGATGGGGAAGAAAGGATAGCTCTTCCTTACGGAATAATCTCAATTACTAAATGCAATAAAAAGAGAAAAAAAAAAAACAGAAAATCATCACTAGGCAAACATCACAGTGGTAAATGCTGCAGACAAGAATCATGAATGGTTGATGGTAACGATGAGATACAGGATATTGCATGGTGTCAAAGTACCTCCCCCCAAAATACTTACTAAGTATAAAGGAAAAAACAGTAACTTTCAAATGAAACTTAGCAGACACCACCTTCCCCAAGTGATAAAAGTTATCTCGTATCATGAGACACATTGACATCTGCCTCCTGATCTGATGAACTGAGAACAGCGCTTTCATGGTATTTTTGTCAGAATGCATACCTGAATTTAATGATGAAATATCAGACAACCCCATACTGAGGGATATTCTTCAAAATAACTGGCTTGTACTCTGCTAAAATTGTAAAGGTTAACAGAGACCAATGGACACTGAGGAACTATCCCAGATAGGAGGAGTCCAAAGGAAACTGACAACCAAAGGCGCTGAGTGATCCTGCACTAGAATAAGGACCTCGGCAGCAAAACCGGCAAAATGTAAATGACGTCTGTATTTTAGTTAATAATGTGTATCCATGCTGGTTTTGACAACTGTACCATGGTTACGTAAAAATGTTAACATTTAGGGAAGCCGACTGATGGTTATAACTCCCTTTGTACTAGTTTTGCAGCTTTTAAAAAAAAGTAATGGTCTCCTTTCTCCTCACAAATGCAATTTCAAAAAAAAATTCAAATATTATTTCAAAATACAGCATTTTTCTTTCTTTCTTTCTTTCTTTTTTTTTTTGCTAAATGCTGCACTGCCCTCAACATAATTTCCTTGGGCTGCACAACAGAATGACTCTAATGGCTTTTCTGCCCATTCTGGTTTCTAGCACCTTCACACAAATTAATCTCTCTAAAACATCTCCTTACATATCATCTTGGGGTTTTTTTTAATGAAACAAAATTTAAAAAAAAAAAAAAGTTTACCCTCCTAAATACTCACAGACAATGTTCCAACTCTTTAACCTTGGGGTCAACACCTTCTTTACCTGTCTATATAGTCCCTGCTGCACTTCTTTTGTACAAACTCTGCTTCAGTCCAGCAGGTCATCTGGTTTTTACCAGACAAACCACATGTACCAGCCCTTGCCACGATGTCTGCTGTGTGTATCTCTCTACATTTTCTACATCCTGCTCTTCCTTCAACCCACACAAATGCTACGTGAAGCCCATCCAAGCCCTGAGCCTCCCATGATGAAGCTTTCCCCCCTCAACTCTAGCACTTTCTATATTTGCCACTAAAATATAATGCCTCCTGGCTCCATTTGTGGGTGTATGCCATCTCTCCTCAACCAGCCTCATAAGCTCCAGAGGGATTGATGCCTTCTATAAACCTAGGACCTTCTACAGTGTGTAGCAGGAGCTGACCAGCCAACGGTGACTTTCCAATGCCACAGTGTCTGACAATCTGCCAAATGGTACAGCATGACATTACCGCCTCAAAACCTATGAAACCCACTGCCACCACTGCCCCACCCCAACCACCACTCACCCTTTCCCCTCCCTGCCTTAAGTGGTCATGCCCAGAGATCACAGACAGTGCACAGAGAACTAGAGTATATAGAGAGGAAGTGTATTTTTATATACCGAATGACTTATGTGCTTGTTTTAAAACTTAAAGATCCACTTGAATACCAATCATTTCTTTGTAGTGAAAAACACTTAAGTTGTTTTGTGTGGGGTTGTCAATAAGAAAAGAATTCTCTTTCATTTCCTACATTACTCACAAATCAGAAATGAATAAAAGAAAAACCTTTTATTCTTCCCTTCTTTGAAATCTAGAAGCAAATTAGTCTCTTAGATATTTCTTGTGAAGTTGTACATAAATTTTTGAAAGCTGTAAAACAATAAAAGTGACAGTGTAGAGTCTTCTGGTGGAAGGAAGAATTGAGAATATTAGTTCCACTTTTTATTTTTCAATTACTCAACTAAGATATATGAACAGCCTCAGAAATAAAGCACCAGAAAGGGCCTCCTAGGATCACCTGGCCTTCATCTGAACTATGTGAGACACTTGAGTATCTATTAGTAGATTTGGGGGCCCACAGACCAAACCCAGATACTACCTGTTTTCATAAACAAAGTTTTACTGGAACTCTGCAGGCCATTTATTTACCTATCAACTCTGGCTTCTCCACTGCCACAGCAGAGTTATGGAGTGGCTGGCAAAGCCGTAAGTATTCACTATCTGGCCGTTTACAGAAAAGGTTCACCAGTCCTGGTCTAGATTTCAAATCTTACAGAGCAGGAAGAGTTCTATAATCTCCCTAGCAATATATTTCATTGCTTAACCAGTTATTGGTAAGAACTCTTTCATTTGAACCAAAATTATCTCCCACTGCAATTCAAGATTATTCTTTCCATATTTAAGGCACATTTCCATTTCCACTTATGTTACATAAAAGCAAGAAATGGCAGCCAAAACAAAAAGGGAGGAGAGAGGGAGAGGTGCTAGTCGAAGGGTACAAAGTTTCAGTTCTACAAGGTGAATAAGTCCTAGTGATACACCGTGCAGCATAGTGCCTATAGTTAACAATACTGTATTGTATACTTTAAAAATTGCTGAGATCTTAAGGGTTTTTATCACAAAAAATAATAAAGAGGTTGATAGAGGAGGGGGAAAATAAGATGATGGGAGGAAATTTTTGGAAGTGGATAGATCCATGGCGTAGACTGTGGTGATAGTTTCACAGTGTACACTTATCTCCAAAGTCATCAAGTTGTATACATTAAATACATACAGTTTTGTATGTCAATCATCCCTCCATAAAGCGGTTAAAACAACAAAAATGGAGCAATCAGTTTCACAACCTCCTCCTTTTAAATTGGGAACTTCCAATCTATACCACAATCTAGACAAGTCTAGACTACGAAAAACCGATGCAAAGGGCCAAATATACAAAAATACCAGTAAATCCAAGAGTAAACCCAAAAATACAAGTTGTTTCAAACATCTGAATCTTGCACATGATATTCTCTCTGCCTAGAATGCCTTTCTCTGCATACATTTTCATATAGTTCATGTTAAAATGCATTCATATGTTCAAATCTCCTGTTAGAACTTTTTATGTGCTTCCAAAGCGTTTTAGATTCCAGATACTTATTTACATTTGGCTTTCCCCTACTTCATTATAAGAATCTTAAAGATAGGGTCTATCTTGGGCTCATACTTATAAATGTCCAGTGTCTAACATGATGCATTGCATATAGTTAATTCTTGCTAAATGTCTACAAAGAAAAAAATACAGCTCTCTTTTAATACCTTAACTCTTTTTACATTCTGGAGTTTACAGCTACTTCCTCTGTAGCTCTAAACTTCCTCTGTACCTTCTCGGAGGCAGCCTTGCATGGCAGTTAAGAGCTGGGTTCACACTGCTTGGATTCAAAGCCCATCGGTACCACTTAAAAGTTGTGCCCTTGCACAGGTTACTCAGCTTCTTTGTGTCTCTGTTTCCACCTCTTTAAATGAGTGAAATAAAATCTACTCATAATGTTGTTGTAAAGAACAAATGACTTAAAACTGTGACTCTCAAACTTCAGCATGCATCAGACACCTGGGGCTTATTAAACAGACTGCTAGGCTCCTACCCATAGTTTTTGGTTCAGTAGGTCTGGGGTAAAGCCTGAGAGTCTGCATTTCTAACAAGTTCTCAAAGGATCCTGACACTGCTGGTCCTAGGACTACACTCTGAGAATCTGTACCTTAAAATTATGTAAAGAGCTTAGAGCAATGCCTGCTATATAATTAATAAGTGCTCAGGAGAATGTTAACTACTGTTATTGTTGAGCACTCAGCAAATTTTAGTAGTAGTATGCACATGAATGTGGATCTCCCCTACTAGACTGTAAACTTCTCAAGGGACAGGATTATATTAATATCTTTTTCATCCACAGCCCTGGAACATGGCAGAGTGCCTGTCCCCAAAGCGAGGCCAATGAACACTAACAGAATTCTCTGCCTACTAAGAGTGAATCCTCTTAACCAAGGTTCCTCCTGGTCAGAAGGGAAAACAGGATGTGTGAGAAAGAAAATCCTCCTCCTGGCAACCTTCCCAGGGGTCTCCCATCAAGCATCTCTTGGACATGGGCTATTTCATTCACCCACTTGACCCATAAGTGGGTCCTGTTTCCCATATTTGGAAGTCTGGAAGTGCTAACCTGGAATCATCCCCCTGTTATTAGATTCTTGGGACCAGGGTTCTTTCCCAAATGGATACAGAATAATTCTTATGGGCTTTTGTCAATAGCAAAAATCTGCCACCAACACTATTTAGACCACTAGGTACTATCTTTTATATAAACAAAAGTTTTACCTGGACACTGATAATTGGAACTCCCGTAATTCACTCTAAACTTATACTATGTCCTGGTTATTAACTACATATCTTCCTTAGCTCTTCTAAATATTTCAGTTAACAATCCATTTTAGAATTCAAGAGAATCAAAATTAACCTCAGCAGTCTACAACTTCACATATACAACTTACAAAATTCACAACACTTACACTTCTAGGAGTATGACACAGATCTGCCACAATTTTGCAAATAATTTGAGCAGCAGTGCTGTAATCCCTTGCAGACTTTCAGTATCAAGGTCATTTGGGGCAGTTAAGAACTCTTTCTCAGCCTATCTTACCCAATTCCAGTTTAAAAAAAATTATCCTCTTGACAGAAGATAGTGTCTCTCATTGGTCAATCCCTTACCATTCACCACAAGAACTGGCATTCCTTCTTTCTTTTTTCCCTAATCGCAGATAAAATTGTTAGCTTTATTGTCCTTCACTCACTACTTCACAAGCCCTCAGTTAGCTGGCACTTGAGTCTTACAGGCTTGTGAAACTTTATTTACCATGGGCCACATGTCTCTCTTTCCCGAGTACACGTCCTTTTAAAATCTGAGGTCCATCAAAAGCTCACTTTACAGCCACACCAGCTTCTTTCACTTCCTTCTATTTTTCTAACACATTTGAACAGTGTGACATAGAATCAGAATTTCATTCACATCTCGTGCCATATTTGCCTTTAATGCTCTCATCTACGACAGCCTAACTATCACTTGCCTTAATTTGTTGACATCAGATTCCACAAAGTGCAGGGCTCATAACAGGGTCACTTTCTCCCGAGGTTCCCTCTCTCTAATGGGAAGAGGCTAACCGGTGTCGCACTGCTTTGATGCTAACGAGTTTCTTGTCCTAACGATACCCTCACACTTTCCAACTTTTTGACACTGGTTTAGATTTTCTTGTGCCTCCACTAAATCACCTTGTCTCTAGTCCATTCACTAAATTATTTCTTCTAATCTGTCTAGATAGCCTTTATTTTTATCTAGTAAGTCATCATAAAGTGTTTTTCTTCAAATTGTTTCCCTCCTCCCCCACCTTTCTACTCTGGCACAACGACCTACTACTGTCCCAGCAAACATAACCAGTGATCCCTTCAGCCAGAACAAGAAACAGAGCATATGCCACACAAGTCACCATAGCACGTTCGGGTCCCCTGGAAACTCCCCTTACGTGGCAGTAGGCATCAGCAACTGCCAATCACTCTCCCTGCTCAGTGGGAAGCTCCCATTCCTGGAATGTTACAAAAAGCACCTGGCAAATGCTACCTTCCCCCCAGGCCCATCCCAGCTAATCTCCAGATGGTATTACAGTAATCAACAGTAACCTACGGCTTTCCTCCAAGCGTGGTCTGTGAACCAGCAGCATCTGTATCACCTGAGTGCTTCTGGGCAAAGCAGGTTCTCAGGCTCCACCCCAGCCAGACCTACCCAATCAGAAGATGACACTTAACAAGATCCCCAGACGATTCACATCAGAGTTAAATTTGAGAAGTGTTGATCGATACCAACTGGATGTTAAATCCTGCTTCCTGCTGCAAATGTTTCTAAATCAAAAAAGCCCCTCAAGATATCAACAAAGGTCCTCCAAGAAAGGACTGTATGGGCAAAATGAGTTTTGAAGATGTTGCTTCCTCTATTCTCCCTCCTTAGAGATGAAAAATACATATAAGCACATTAAACGTGCTAGAGAAATCCTACAGTAAATAAACCTGTTTAATCCAACATTTCTCAAACACATCTGACCAAGGGATTTGTAACATACATTTATTTATTTGCCTAAACATCCTATTACCATCTGAAAGCACATTTATGGGTGTTAACAGAAAACAGTAAATTAAGCTGTCCCAGGGTATAAGCACCTCCACTTGACAATTACAAAATATTGCACTCACCCCTCCAAACCTCTCCTACTCACCTCCCACCAATGGCTTGTCAGTATCCATTAATCAGGGTTAAATGTGATGTTGCCTCCTACTTTCTCGGTTGGAGAGGTCAAGCAGGGACAAGCCTTGGCCCCAAAAGCAGGACATTACACAGCCAAGATGAACAGCAGGGGAAAGAGGCCAAGACCAGAGTTACCAGATCCTCAGGCTGAAGCAACCTGGGATTGTCCCACACCGTCTGGACGTATTTCACCTCCTTTCTACTTGTTTTCACCCTCTAAGGGGACAGTCCCATTCAGATTCCAATTTACATGTATTCTGCTATAGAAAATCCAAAAGTAACTTTAAGGTTTTTGTGTTCACCCCCCTTCTTTAAGCATAATTGCTCTAAGAGGTACTTCATAAGGGGTTCCATTTTTAGAACTCTCTCAATTTTTAACTTTAATCAAATTTCATTTTAAACACAACTGCACTCTTTCTGCTTTCTATTTGTATAAAATTAGGTAACAAACTTAATTTCTTCTTTAACTTTGTTCCACTCAGCTAGAGTAAATCATAACCCTAATTTTTTAAAAGAAGCCTCTTTAAAAGTACGTTAACACTGATAATCTGTTTCTAGATTAAAGACCTAAAGTTACTAAACTGGCCTGCACTCCAAAAGTGGGGAACTAGGGAATCAGCCAATGCAACATGTGTAAATTATACAGGAAGGGAGCACTTGCTAGGGTATGCTTACTACTTAAACGGATTTTACAATCCGTGGTTATCCAAAAGCACTACAATTCCCTTTATTCCCCAATTCCTCCTCCCCCCCTACACCCTGGTCCAAGTACATGATAAAACATTATGCAGCCACTACAAATGCTTTAAAGAGCTAGTAGTACATGGAAGTATTTTGGGAAAAAGAGAAAATAAAACTGAAGAGACAATATAAGACTGATAATACTTAAAAAACAAACAATGGATTATACCAAAACGCTAATATAACGGTCTCTGTATGGTAGGTAGATTTTCGTTTCTTTCTCTCTTTCCCAACCTCCAAGTTTTCTATCTTAAATATATTAGTTTTGTAACTAGGAAAAAAAAAAGCTATAAAACAAGATAAAATCTCCACTCTCATTTCCCTCCCACCTCCAACCCTATAAAGGAAAGGCAAAGTTCACAGATAAAAATGGCAGCTCTTTATACATAAAGGATTAAGAACACGTCTGCAGTCAGAAAAAAGTCCAAACTTAAGTTAGCTCTAACATAAGTGTGTTTGTGGATGGGGGAAGCGAGCTAAACCTCTAGATAAAGAGCCAGGAAGAAAGGATGAGGCTGGGTTCTGCTGAGAAGATGTTTGCACTCACACCCCCTCTCTGGCCTGCCCTGAGAGAGATGAGTGTGGAGGAGAGCACGGGGTGAGGGAAGGAGCCCTCTGTGAGGGAAAAGGCAAGCAGAAGACAGTGAGATCCTACAGTGGGGACACTGCAAACAGCCAAGTGCGAAGACATGGGACAGCCCTTCCATTCTAAACTGCCCTTGATAGATAAAGAACACAAACTGGGCTCTGCCCGAAGTTCCTGTTCTAAGAACACCACTGCTCAGAATATCTGTTTTGTGGACAATTCTGCTAAAATGTTTGGGATCACTTTCTCTTGCCATTAGCCTCTGAATAATCAAATCTAACAACATCTAGCTAGAGAAAACAATTCAGAAAGAAAACACCCTAAAGTCAAATATCAATAATTTGGGGGTTCTCAGTGTTTGGATTGAATTATGTCTGTACACAAATAGGTTCTATATCAGCTTCAAAAGGAACAGTGTGAGATATGCAACGGATTATGTTACGATAGCTACATTTAACAAGTGATCTGAAGGCGCATGGTCAATGTAGTTTCTAGTAAAATCCAAATGTCCCTCTCTCTGCCCTACAGTGCAGGTACTGCATTTGCTACTCACTCTGGGATATGTAAATTGCACTCTATTTTTTTTTTTAAATCATGCTCTTTACTTGTAGGACACTGGCTTCATTAGGTCCATAATCAAGAATTTAAGCTTTGTTCATTGCCCAACGGCCCTCCATCGTCCCCATATTCCTTCCCCTGTGCTTAGTCCTAAGTCCACCTCCCTAGTTTGATGCAAGAGATGCCAGTATGAGGCTTCAGCCTGTGGATGTGGCAAAACCAGCAACCCATGGGAGGAAAAGGAGTTTTAAAGAACCCTGAAATACATATTTAATTAACTACTTTTCCACACAGATCTTTCACTGAGGGTAAGATTAAATCACCAAGACAGTTGTTTTTAAAGCAGTTCCTAGGCTAGATTGAAACTATTTTAACACTGAAAGGTGGAACATAAAACAGGATGATTGAACCCTTTTCCTTTTTGCTAAGATTTATGCCCCTCTCCAGGTTATGAGGTCTGCAGAAGCTTGGTATTTCTACACCTTGTTGAGTTTGATATTATGTGTGTCCCTTGAAATAAAAGGCCAAGACCCCTTTAAAAAGTTACAGGAGGTACTGACTGAGTTGACCAAGAAAATTCAAGAAAGAAGAAGTACACTGAGAAGGGGAACAGCAGTCAGCAAGTCAGCAAAGATTTCCTTCCATTTATATTATATAGCTCAAATGTCATGAATTGGAAGAAATCTGTTAAAAGTAATGGAAAATGTTAGAACACCAAAATATTGTTAAAATCCTAGGATAGTGTCCTTAATGTTGAGGCTAATGGAAGAAAAAATTTAAAAATTAAAAAAAAAATTCTAGGGTAAAGGTATACTTATAATAAAGCTTTTACACCTTTCTCACTTTAAAACCATATATGGGTGTGGAGATTGGCTGCACAGCAATGTGACTGCACGTAACGCTACTGAACCATACACTGAAAAACGGTTAAGATGGTAAATTTTATGTTATGTGCATTTTACAATTAAAAACAAAAAATTTTAAAACTATGCTTGATAGATCCTGAAATTCAGAATTTACTTGCAAATTATAATCTCCGAAGCTAACTAAATAAACACATAACCAAAGCCTCCAAGTTGAAGGTTCTGTGCTAGGACACTCTAACTGCCTATAAGTTTCGATGTCCCCATGCCATGCAGAGATTTTAATGCCTTGTCAAACCTTCTTAATTTCAGTGAGGTTTTAAAATGGCAACTTTAGAAATGTAACCATGAGCAAATGAAGCTCCAGGAGTTAATTAGCCCAATTGTGTGCTCGTGTTTTCTTCTTATAAATGTACTTAAATGCAGCACAAAAGTCATCCATATAAATAAAGCCTCAAACATGAAGGTAAAAATGAGGACTGTTCCACCTGCAGAGAACAGAACTTTTCTCTTTTCTGAAAAAGCACTTTCTCCCCACTCTCACCCACATTTCTGTAGTAAAGATTCAATGCTTACAAAAGGCTCTCAACAGCCGATCTCCGTTTCTTATTACCGACACACGCACATTTGACACACGCAGGGAAACTTGCTTTTGAAAGCTTTCCAATTATAAATTAATTCTGTGACTCACGGCAGGCAATTCCTTTCACATCACCCTCACCTAAGTCCTATGTATCTCAAGCCGGACAACAAACACTTCCACACAATCACAGTCCTATTAACCATCAGGTGACACATTAAGTCTTTAACCACCTTCTCCACAGCTTTCTCACAGTCCTCTATGCCTGAGGGAGCAACCCACTACAGGGTGTGCAGAGATACAAGTGGAAGAGACTGGGCTGTTTTCTCAAATCGACAGGCTTTCAAACTTTTTTTTACTGCAACCCACCGTAAGTAGTATATTTTTTACGGTTACTCAGGTCATACAAACATATGTATACATGTACCTCACTGAAACAAAACACTTTTAATCATCTTCTTACTCTGCTGGGCAAATGAGATAAACTCTGAGCCCATTAAGTTATGTGATATCATATATATTCATATTAAATGCTAACATTTCATTATAAGGATTCTCCAATCCTCATGTTAAATTGTCAATGAAAAAAGTCTCTACTTTGTTTAAGTTACTTTGAGTCTTCAAAATATTCAAAAGATAAATATTTAAGTACTTACATATTAAAATCACGCTGAACTGCATGACTATATACCTAGATATTGTGTATTGAGGGTGCAGGGGAAGAAAGAGAGACAATAACCCAAAACAGCATATTCAGTGTATGGGATGTAGTTAGTCACTGATTTTTTTTTTTTTTTTTTTTGAGACAAGGTCTGTCTCTGTCGCTTGGGCTAGAGTGCAGTGGCGTCATCATAGCTCAATGCAACCTCAAACTCCTGAGCTCAAGCAAGCTTTGGCCTTGGCCTCCCAAAGTGCTAGGATTACAGGCTCGAGCCACTGTGCCCAGCCTTGATATTTTTTGTTTTTTAAGTAAAGCTTCCCTATAAACAGACTGTGATCTGGGTTTGCCAGAATAACTACACTCCTAGCAATCTTACCTTAAGGGAAAGACTATTTCAACAAAAAAAAATAGATAGATGTAATTTTCTTTGAACCAAATTGAAGAAGGAAAATAATATGTACTGCAGAAATCTCCCATTCTTTTTCATTTCTAAATATTAATGCTGCAATTTTAAGAAGAGGGAGGCTTCTAAAAGCCTCCACAGAGGAAAAATGGTTTATCTTCTACAAGAGTTTCCATTTTGGCTCTTTCTCGTTTAACAAAATAACAGGAGGAAAGAGAAAAGGGTATATTAAAAATGACCATGAAAACATAGTTAAAAAAAAAAAAGACACAAGGTGGCAGAAAAAATTGACTCTGCTATCCCTAAGGGGAACAGAGTAAAACTGAAGCTCGAAATGTAGAAACAGAGATCATTATATATCCTCCATGTTAATAACGTTCCAGAACCAATGTTTCCGAGGGAAACATCAAGCACTGCAACAAAGCCCTTGAACAAAGATTAGTAATTTCTGATAAGGGGAAAGCTAGTGCAAGCAAGGAAGAGAAGGTGGCATGGAAGGAAAGCCCATGGCCTAGAGAGCAACCTGGCATTTAGCAGCATTTGCCAACATACATATGTATACACGCAAGCTCAATTAGCAATATGTATTTACCAAGCATTGATATACTACCACTTATTATATGCCAGTCACTGGCAAATAAAAGTTCTAAGCACTTTTTACAAATATGAATGCATTTACTATTCGTAATTATCTTTGGAAGAATAGAGAGGTTAAGTAAACTGCCCACAGTCATTCAGCCGATGAGTGGCAGAGAAACCTTGGCTGGCTGGTTCCAGCATGTGTGCTCATAATCTCTACAATTCTTCCTCTCTGGAGAATGCCCTTGGTCCCTGCCCCTTTTGAAGTCTACCTCTCCAGCCTTCCAATAATTCTGCAAGCCGACCTGCCGCGCAACATCCTTCTAGTAATTTCAGAGTTGGTTTCTCTTGTTTGCAATCAAAACCCCTGACTGACTCTGTCCCAAATCCAATTATAAAGAAGAGTGTATGTGAACACAAAAGCCTCCACTGTATCCTGCCCCAGTAACGAGTCAATTACCTGAGGAACACTGAGAAGAGGGAGGCAGGCACGGGGTGGGGTGGGCAGGGGCATGCATGTTTATAAATGAGCCAAATTCTCATCTCACAAGGTGGGGAAAAACAGCTCTTGGGAAATTTATGAATGCAAGAAATAGTGGTGTTCATTATTCTTGTCAATTTCAAGACAGGTGGATTTCCTGTGGTCAGCTACACAAGTGCACAGTTTTCTACCAGAGTCTACTGTGACAAGCAGCTATGAGTATCTTTAAGCCACAATTCCCTAGACTTCAAACACATAGAAATTTAAGAACTGGAAAAAGTCAGGGGTGGATAAAGAGAATAAACTCTCCTTTATACCCAGTCAGCTCCCTATCTTCCCACACCGGCTATCTTCCACCTTATCTCCCTGCGCCTACCCCAAGGCTGGGCCTGCAGGCAGCTGGCACTATGCCTATCCAGCTCTGAGGGCGGATCCCTGGCGCTGGGCAGCCTGAGGACAAGGTGGTGGGGGTGGAGGGCCACAGCCTACTGGCAACCCTGGGAGGAGGACACACTAGAATGGTTGCAGAATGCCATCTAGTTCTCCTTCTCTGAACCAAAAACACTGAAATTTCAAAAAATGTCCTAGAGGCAAATACCACCATTTAGTTACTCAAACAGCATCTCCTTTCCCTGTCTCTCACATAAAGTCACTTACACAACAGAGACAACTTTTCATTCAAACACACACACACATACACACACACACGTACACAATCTTACTCATTATTTCTTAAATAAGAGTCTGGGAAACCCAAGAGACTTTCTGTATAGAAGAGACAACCTTTGGTCATGCTTCTGACAATTCCAATACTGGAAACTTATCTTGGGTTCTTGTTGATTATTAGCTGATTAAAACAGAAAGCAAATCCCTAAATCCTAGCATCCCTTCCTTCCCAAACTCTCAGACTTCTCATTCCCAATGCTTCCATTGAAGAACAGGTCCCTGGCCTCTATTACCTGGGCAACAACCCCTAAGAGTTTCCCTGCCTCAACCTCTCCTTCCTCTATTCTGCACAATCCTTAGAAAGAGACTAATCTTTCTGAAAAAAATGCTTATGTCAACTGATGGTAACTGTCACCTTACATCTGTTAGATCATGTCCAGATACTGTCTCACCTTTATTCTGTCCCAAAAAAACATGTATCTACTACATGAAGTAGTTCCAAAATGTCCATGTGAGACACAATAAGGGCAATATAATACGTTTTCATAAAACTAAATTTACTTAATTAGGAGGAGCAGCCCTTTAGTCTAGTGGTATAGAAATAGGTTATACACTAGGGGGGGAAGACTGATCAGAAACTATATAAATAAGTTAACTATCAATTATTTATGTTAGAAGGTGGGAGAGGACTAGGACATGGGGAGGAGGTTGCGGTCACAATCTTAAAATAGGGTGGCCAAGGGGCCTCACTGAAAGAATGGCCTTTGAGCAAGGCAGGTGAGTGGGTATTTGGAGAAAGAGGGTTTCAGATGAGAAAATAACAAGTGCAAAGGCCCTGAGGTCAGAGGATTCCCAGCATGATGGGCAAGAAGGACTATAGCAGTGGAAGACGACAAGAACGAGGCCCTACAAGATCTGAGGAAGAGACGGTTTTCATTTGTCTATGAAGCATGTACTTTGCAATGTTAACACACCACTCACATTTATACCTAATGTAAAATATGTCAGAATCTCTCGGCAAATCAAAGTACTGTATATGCAACCTTTTGTTGCCTAATAACTAACCCTGATTGTTATTTTACTTGGCTTTGTTCTTTTCATACTGTTACAGCAAGTTTAATTTTTGAGATCAAAGAACTGTCAGTAGCACAATTGCTCAGTAAAAGTATTTTTAGCACATCTCCATTAAACAGATACTCATGTACTGCATTTCATTTGCACTAGCAGATCTATTGCTGACAGATTGCTTTCGTTTCTTTCTTGAGGTCTCAAAGAACAGGTAAGCCTGTTTCTTAGAGCTGTATCCCAAATTATTAGTTTAGATGTTATGCAGCACATAAAATAAGTCAGATAAAAACATAGATCTAAACCTGGTGAACAGACAAACCCCAGCTCTTATGTCACCTCCACACTCAAGTTTTCCTCTCACAACCAGGCTCAGAGAGGTTGATTCTATATCTTTGTACTCTCGAGGTACTTTCTGTTCTATCACTATAGCTAACACATTATGTATTTTGAAGTTTGTGTAGTTTTGCAAAACTAAATTATAATACTATCAACATGTCTATCTCCCCCACTGGACTCTTAGTGGCTGAGGACTGGGATCATGCCTTTATTCGCTTCTATCTTCTCAGCTCCTAATAACTGAGGTAGACATTACTAATATTTGTGCTTCTCTTCTCCTTCAAGGCTCCTGGGAAGATGACACTTCTCCAGTGCCTTAAACAAGTGAGGCCAGGAGACTTGCTTTGGCCAATGAAATGTGAGCAAAAGTCACTCTGGCCAGAGTGTTAGAAAACCTGTGTGCAATTCTCCATTCTTTCTTCACATGCTGCAATCATCATGGGAGAAGATGGTGACATGGAAATGTCAGGAGATAGAAGCAGAGCTGCCACATGGAGCACAGCCACCCTGGGGAGCAGCACCCAGATGCAACATGCTCTTCTTGTAAGCAAGAAATAAACTTTTGTCCTATCAAGCTACAAAGATTTTGGTGGGATTTTGTTGTTGTTGTTGTTGTTATTGTTGTTGTTACTGCAGCAAAACCGAGACTACCCTGATGGACACATCAGGTGTAGGTGCACAATACAGATTTTAGAAGGAAGATTAGATACCAGGAAAGGCAAAAGTGGGTGACGGCATCAAATGGCAGTCTGGGATGTGAGGGACAGGTGCTGCCTGTAGCGCAGGAAACAATTAATAAAATCATAAATCCGCTTTACTTTGTCTTATGTTTAGCCTTGTATTCCCAAAGCTAATTGCTTAAGTAGAAGTTTCTACATTTATTACAGTCGTTATGAAATGAAACTGGGTTTGAATTTCACAATCTTCCCTCTCACCGGAGCAATACCTTCTTGTATGTATCCTTTGTATCTATCCTTTCCCAAGGCAGAGGTCCCTATTTAAACCAAGTAGTTCTGAAAATATAAAGCTAATCAGCAATCAATACATTTGTAAACTCTCTTCTCCCTAATGCAGACCAGGTAGATGGTGGCTACTCAAGCCCTTGTAACAGGTACCCTTCTCTTGGGGGCTGGGGGAGAGGGCAGATGTGAGTACCTAAATAGTCTAAAAAAAATTAATAGGGAGGTTGGGTTGGGTGAGGGCTTCTCTGAGAGTCTGAACATGCGGAAGTGGGCTTCAATCACCCAAATTCCTGAAAAAGGCATCTAGCATCCTCTCCCATACAAAACAGAGCCCTCGGCTAGGGCCAGGTACACTGACAGATTGGTGTCAGGATGAAGAAACAGGAGTGCAGTGCAGGGAAACAATGAAGGCAAACAAAAGGATGAGCTGATTCAGAGAAGAGGTGCTGGGAAAACAGCCCACCAGAAAAGCCTGCAGGGGAAAAGCTCAGGGGAGGAGAACAAGAAAACAGGAAGGGCAAAGCTGAAGGAAATCAAACCCCAAACAAAGATGGATAGCTCATCCAAGGGAAGCGATTAAGGAGATGCATCTTCAAAAACCAGGAGAAAAGCTATTCAGAGCCTTCCTAGGGCCAAACCAGAATAGAAAGTAGACCTGAGGCTACTTTCCCCAGCCAGGCGGACAGGGAGAACATTCACTCCAGGCTGGGGGTGAAAACAAGGAGGATTAGCATGAACTGTCCTCACCCCGGGGTCTGAGACTGGAAAAGGAAGCCTGTGTGACTGGGGCCCACCCACACCCCTCCTGCACACCCAGCTCCTCTTTGTTCCTGACCAGGACAGGGACCCTCGCTGGCCAGGGTCACACGCACCAGACCCTTGTCCTCTTCCGTCTGCACTAACAGGCGGTGTCGGGCATGGCATCTTCCAGGCAGCTTTCACCCAGGAAGGCCCATCCCCTTCCTGGCAGAGGTGGGCCCCTCTCCTCTGTGCTCCCAGCGGCTTGTCTTCTCCAGGTACCCAGAAGCCAAGCCTTACTGGGGAAATGACCAGAAAGAAAGGGAAAATAGAGCAAAACACAAGGCATTTTAACTGTGCCACACTGAGGAACATTACATGACTTGCCTCAATCATACAAGGTCATACTCTTGACTCCCTCACACATCCATATTTTCTGACAAATATACGAAAACCTAGAAAGAGAGGGAAAATATTCCAGAGTTGAGTTTTCCTCACAGAGAATATTCTTCTACCTAAAGAATTGTAACAATAGAAAATTTGAGGTCAAGGGCTTGTTTTGCCTTTAAATGTTTCATTAAGACAAGGTATTCCGATGTTGGAATCCAAGCTTTACCACCCCAGTGTTATTCATAAGAGCTGTGAACCAGTCTCGACCTAGTGTGACATTTCAATACAAAAGAACTGACACACACAGAGAACTGGTGTGTGCTGTGGTCCTGCTTCATGGGAGGCTACTATAAAAGACGATTTGGCTGAACGCGAAAACCATGAAAAATGTTTTTTATCTTACTGATACACCCATCGCTGGAACCTATGGGCAAAGGAACCGAAGGTGTAATTATTCTATTCAACTATTTGTTACTTCGTGAATGTCGTTTGGCAGGCATTTCAGAACATGTTGGCTATACTGTGACAAAATTTAGCAAGATCAAAGTACCACATAAAGGTTTTATAACTCCTGTGCTAGGCTGACAACCCTAAGGGTGCCTGGGGAAGGGGCAGGGGCAGGAGAAGAAACTTGGCCAGGCATTTGTAGGGAAGGAATACAGATTCCTCACACAACGGCTTCTCTGACCCTGAACCCTACCATCCAAGTTTAGGCACAGGAATGACAGAGGAGTGGCACTTCAGTCACATTCCAGCACAGTCCTAGCTCTGACCAGAGATCCAGGGACCTCTACAGGACCCTCTGCAGCTAAGCCCAGCATCACTTCAAAGGCCAGGCCCTGCCCTTTGCTTCTCTCACCATCCTCCGCCCAAACTCCAGGGATCAGGCCGCCTCCCTGCCTTAATCCCCACCAGCGCCCACTCCATTCTGGGTTTCTTCTCACCGCAGCTACACCTGCCACTGTCACGTTTGCCAGCACTGCTCTTACCTGGGCTCCTACGTCAGTCAAGGGTCCTCTCAGAAAACAGCCTATCAAAGATGTGTGGGCAAGGTTCGGAGACCCCTGGGAGACGCTGCAGCAACAGAAAGGAGTCATGACAAGCCTTGAACGGTGCAGGCCTGAGGGAGAGGGAGACCCAGCTTCCCTGGAGGCTGGACAGCACCGCAGCAACTGAGGAGGGAACGCCCACGGAGCTGCTGTTAGGTGGTCACAGTCACCGCCAGCCCCAGAGAGAAAAAAGAGGGAGCAGGAGGAATAGGGACTCCCGGCCTCCCTCTCCTCCTGACCTCCCACTGACTGAACCCAAACCAAAGCTGGAGGGCAAGGCAGCCCTGGTGACGAATGTCCACAGAGGGCAGCCTCCAAGGTGCAGCCCACAACAGGGACAGGCAGAGAGTACATGGGATGGGCAGACAGAGAATGACCAGCACAGCTGCCATGGGCATTATGCTCCAAATGCTCCTTTTTTTTTAAACTGCCAGAGTCCTTCTGTAGAAACCAATAAGGTGAAGTTTCCAATATTATTAATTCAATAATGTCTTTATGTGCAGTCTTCCCATTTGGGTTTGGCCTTCCATTGTGGAGGTGGTAAACAGATAGTCAGGTGGACTCCTGGCCTCAGCAATTTCCTGATGGTGACAGTCCCCAAACTTCTGAGGCCTTTTAGACAGACCACTGCTACTAAGTGTGGTCTGTGGATGAAGCATCGGCGTCCTCTGGAACTTGACAGAAATGCAGATTCTTGGGCCCCATTCATGAGCTGTTGAATAGAAGTCTCTAAAACTGGGGCCCTGGAATCGATGTTATAACCAGCCCTCCAAGGATTCTGATGCATGAGGAAGTTTCAGAAGCTCTGCTTTAGTCCCCACCCTTCCCAGCAGCCTGAAACAGAACTGTCCGCAGACATCCTATCAGAGACCCTGCACCAAGAGAAATCCAGCCTAACAGGCCCCCCCAACTCTTTTAACTTCCTTGCTGTGGCCTTCCTGTCAATGATGATGTCACTGACAATAGCAGCAGCTCCCACTTACTGAGCATTCCCCACATAACTAGGTGGACGCGGTCTTTACTTCACAGATGGTGAGGTTGCTGCACACAGAAAAGCTAAGTAACTTGCGTTTGACTCTATGAAAGAAAGAAATACTTCATTTCTTTATGAGTTACGAAAACAGCAAAAGGATATATATGAAACTGCTTTGTAAACGTAAAGCATTACATAAATGATGGCAGAGTGAACACATAACTACCGATGAACTGAACTTGTTAGGTATTTTTAAGCTCGGACATCATTTGAGATACTCAAGGTATAGACTAGAATATATCTAGGTAGTTTTTTTTTTTAAGGAGTTATGTGCCAAGAGCAGTGGGAAATTTGAAAGCCTCAACAGGTGCTATTTGAAAATTTGTGATAAAGTTGAAATAGCAGAGGAAAGTAAACATTGATACCAATTTGAAGCTAAGAAATAGCCTTCATTGGTGACAAGAAATAGCAACAGACTTCTTATCCAAAAGAAGAGAAAACCACCTGGTAATATCTCTGACACACAAATAGGGTTACTGCCACTAAGTTCTTTTATGACACCTCTCCCAAAATCCTGTTTATGACCAAATAAACCACTTAATCTTCTAGAAACAGATTTATAGACATGTTCTTCACTCTTTTGAGATCACGGAATGATTTAATCAGATTCCTTTTGCATCTTCAAATGCTCTCTCTGAGATCTGGTTAATATTGAAGGCCCATCTTTCCTTCTAAGATATGCCCCCAAATGTTCTGCAGGTTCAGTTGGCATCTCAGCATAGAAAGACCACTGCTCTGACCTTGGTCAAACAGGGAGCATGAAATAAACACTGATTCCTTACCCCATCATTGATTCCCAGGATAGAATATTGGTATTCCATTTTGGAGACAGAGATTCAGAGAGGTTATTTGATTTACTCCAGCTCACACAGCCGTTGAGTGACAAACTCACAGAAAAATGTTCTCTCTACCATGCCCAAACTGTATTTTAATGGACTGAAATAGCCATCATACTTCCCTTGGTCTCTACAAGTTACCATCACATCCTCTTCTCTACTTTTTCTAAAAAAAATGTTTTACAAAAGATTTCATACCTATATACAAACTCACAGCACAATATGATGAGTCAACCATTTGCAGTGTTTATTTATGATAGTCACCATTTAGAGTGTTAGAGCAAACAGAAGTGATAAGGTGTTCACTTCCCTCAATAGTAACAGAAGAGAGTAAAACAAATTTACAGTCAGCACCAAAGCCCTAAGTGTTAGGCAATCACAAGTATTTGCATGTATACCACATAACAGCTGCAGGTAAATGATTTGACAAGGTCAAATTCAACTGAACAAATCCACCAATGGGGCTGGAGTTTAAGTTGCTAGACCAGTTAGAAAAAAATACAGGAAGACAACCAGCTAGAAGGAAAAAAAAACAACCCTGGTTTTCAGGACTCTTTAACTTTAGTAAAGGTTTGTTTTGCCTTATTAGAAATCCTGAATTATGTTTTCTCTACAGATAACACAAATGGTGCAAAATGAAAAAAGCACTTTATAGGTGAGAAGCCAAAGTCCCATAAACAAAGCAGATAAAATACAAAACAGATTAAACTGAGTCACAGAAGGTAAAATCTGCCTATTCATCACCCAAATTATGGTGACTCAAAGGCAAGTCTGAATCTATTGCCATTTGGTTATATTCATGATTCTCAGTTTTAAGAAATTTATATGGAAAGTTTAACTTTTAAATTTTACTTTCTTAAAATCTGTGAGGAAACTGATAAATTATGTACATACACACACATATATTTTTAACCTCCCACTTAGAATGTTTCTTCCACCTTTAACATTAAAGCTGTTCATACTTTTTGTAGGAAAAATTTAAATTTATTCTCCCCTGACATTTAAGTCATTACCTAAGCAATATCAGTGTTCATATAAATTGTTAATATAGTCTTAATTTACATTTTTCACACTTCATAAATAGATTGGGATTTTGTTTGTATGTACTGGTTTAAAGCTGTGCTTTACTCTGATATTTCCATAAACTATGCAGCTATATTTTAAAAATATACCCTTTATATCCTTTATGCTAAGACACAAATAGTTTTAAGACATACCATCAATCTAATAATACCTTTACAGGGAGAAAAATAGTACTCCTTCAAATGATCACATCAAGTGTAAGATACATCCCAATTTCAGAAGTGGTAAAATGAAAAAAAAAGAAAGAGAGACTCTTCAAGTAAATACATTAATTCTTTGATTTAGAAGATACAGAATAGTTAGACTGTGTAATATGCAGCCAAACTTCCTGGGTTCACATCTGGGCTCCTTCCACTTCTTGGGTGATCTTAGGAAACTTGGCCTCTCTGTACCTCATTTTCCTCCAGAAAAAAGGAAGACAATGAGACCATATGCCACATAAGGTTGTTACCAGAATTAAATGAGTTACTATTCTTAAAGTACTTTAAACAACCCAACACAATAAATGTTATATGAGGATTTGTTAAATAATAATAATCATCATGATTAGCACCGCCAACTACCAGAGCTCACTGGAGCATTTGCTACATTCAGAGGCACATAATTTCCAATTCAACAAACCAGTAAAATATTTTAATTCAAGAAAATATTAATTGACAACTCAATGAGTACTTATGACAAATTTTAAGAGGAAGGAAAGATACAAGATGAAATAATTATAAAACCATCATACTGCTCTCTAGAAGGCAGGTTAGGGAAGGACTTTTTAACCAGGGGTCTGTGTGGCCCAGGCTTCAGAACATATTAAAGCCCTCTGGAACAGGATGCTAAAGTACATCTGTGTGTACATTTTTCTGCAATGCTATCTTTTCATTCTTAAAAAGGCTTGGGATCAAAAAAAAGTTAAGAGCCATTCACTTCAGGTAATCACATCACATTAAAAGGTAAATAGGTAAATATACCAAAGTTTAACTTCATTACAATATATTTATACATTCTCAATGATTTTTATTCAATTGTAAATGCGTTCAGTTACTTTAACAGGTATGTGCACTTTCAACTTCCTAAAGTGAAGTTTTTAAAATATCAAGCATGTTACCAACAGAAACATAAATCCTGGCTTACAAGGATTTGCTATGGTCTTTCTCCAATATCACGTTGTCTAAAACTCTGACATGATAACAATATGTGGTGTATTGAAACAAAGGATGCACGAAACATTTCAAGTCTTAATACAAAATACGGTTCATTTTTCCCTCTCCCAGTTTTCCACACAGGCCAGAAAAGGAACTTGCTTGCTTTATAAATCTCTAATTAGATTTGTAATATGGAGCTGAGAAAACAATGGCTTCTAGGATGAGTCACCCAAAATCTTCACATTTCTTGTACAATGGCTGGTTTGCTGCTCAGCTCAAACCATGGCCAAACCTTATGAGTAATTAAAGATTGATCCTGGAAGCCGTTACTGAAGACATTGGAAAGAAAATGAACCATGTTTTGCACTAAGACTTGAAATGTTTCATGCATTCATTGTTTCAATATGCCACATGTTATCATGTCAAAGTTTTAGACAACATGATATTATGCAAATACCATAGTCTTTGGAATTAGGCAGTCCTGAGCTCCATTCTTCCTCCGTCTGCTATTTCCTAGCTGGTCTGGATTGTAATTTCCTCACAGGTGAAAATATCTTCTCCCTTTAGGGGACGACGGAGGCTTCAATCTGATAAAGACCTGCCACAGTGGCATCTAAGGACCTTCCCTGACCCATACCCACAAAAAATTAAGTCATTGATTTTAACTATCTTGCCTTCACATAAAATCTTATAACTTCTCACAAACTACTTCCATATCACATACCATTACTAGTATTATCTGTACTCCTAACAATGGTTGTTAAGGAAAACCGAGGCAAAAAAAAAAAAAAATCACAGGTACTTAAAGTCATCACCAATGACGTATTTCCTACTTTTCCATCTATTTTTAGCTGCACAAGTTACCAATTACTGCCAAGTCAATTTAAGAGGCAGTACAAGTGTGAAACTCAGCCTGTTTTGTTATGGTATCAGTATTTAGACACTGCCTAAAATATTCGCTATAGGATATCACGTGTTTCTAAAAAATAGAATCTGACATTGCATACGAAAGCAAAAAATGTTGTGCCTAGATTTCCATAAATATGTCTGTGAAAGTCCATTTGCCTAGAAGCATCTAGCCAGGGAAAGAACTGTTTAAGTTCCAATATGCCCAACACTTCAGATACATTGTCTTTATTCTTAGAAAAACCGGATGGACCTTATCTCATTACAGAGGAAGAAACTGAGGCTCAGAGAATAACTCATGTGAGGATACCAAGTGACGGGATGGCACTGGGATTCAAACCCTGTTTCTGCAGCCACAGCCATGGCTTTCCCTGGAATCTAATTATGCAACCAAAGTCAGGGAGGGGGTAGCTAGGAGGGGATGGAAAGAAAGTAAATAAAGTATGAACTTGCCATTTAATGTTCCTTTGCTGGAATTCACATGAAATTAAAATAAATTAATCTAGCTTCTTTTCCTTCTGCCCAAATAAATATTTTTAGAGGTGACATATGTAGAGTTTTGTTTTATCTTATTTGTAGCCATGGCTAACAGTTTTATACCAAGGTTGGAGCTGGCAGTACGGCTGCAATCAGAGGCAGCGAAATCAATGTTTCTCAGATAAGTTCAGCTTAAATCCCTTGTATCTAAGCTGACTTACCTTCCTTGGAAGAGGCATGCCTCCCTTAATGGCCTTTGTCTCCTGACAGGATACCACAAGCAGATGAGGAAGAAGAAAGCTGGGAGAATTCACAAAGTTTTTGGATTGACCTTGATCAAAGTGAGCCCGGGTTATTTTTGCTTATGACACACTAATGTTATTTTTAATTTAAGTAAATATTAGTTACCATTCACCTATAACCACAGTGCTTCTCCCCACCCCCCCTACACCCAATAGGTCAATCGTAAGCCTCTGTGTGCTCAAATAAAAGTTAAAGTCTGGCATTATTGACAGCATTTATCGACTACTCTTGCAGTGGTAAGGTGTTATCAGCAGGTACTATACGGCTATGGTAGCTTAGAGTAAACAGACCCTTTGCCCTCAGTTCATTTGAGAAAAACTAGACAGTCAATTCAGAGCATGGATTGGGCTCTACGGAAGCAGGCTGCCTGGGCTCAAACTTCTCTCCTGGCCCCACCCCCTACTCTGTGACCCTGGGCAAGTTACATCCGTGTTTGTTTCCTCATCTGTAGAATGCAAATAACAGCATCTACCTCACAGGTTTGTTGTGAGGGTTAAATGAAGTTTATATCAGAACATGCAAGGCACGTAAGTGCTATGACATGTGAGCTATTGACTGCAATTTAAATACAAAGAACAATTTACATGCTTTGCTTGTAAAATATGTGTCTAAAATGACTATAAATTGGGCATACTGGTATAACTTGGAGCAGTGTGTCTTTCTCAACCAACAAAGTCGAATTTCTGGCAGAGGAGGGTACTGAGTCATACCTAAAGCACTCCAGCTTGGATAAAGGGAAAGTGTCACTTTGTTCCTCTTTGAGAGGGAGTCATCTGGGCAAGGAGACTGTAAATGGAAAAGAGAGAAGCTCATTCAGAGGGCCACCAGCTGCTCTTCCCAGTTTCTCAGTTTTGAAGAGCACCAGCCACAGGGACGCTGCCTAGTGAAGGGTGGTTAAAGAGAATCAGACACTTCTGATGCCTAATCCAAAGGCTGAGAATCACTGGAGGACTTCGGTGGGCAGTCAGTTTGGCACCGTTGGTGAATCACTCTGGCTGCTGTAAATGAAACAGATTTCAAGATGATGGAGACAGTGGCAGAGCACTGCAGAAAATATCACAGCAGCCAAAGCCCAAAATAAGTCAATCCCAGCATTTTGACAGTATATATAAAAAGAAGGAATGGGTGTTAACAGCTATTTTATTGGGGTGGGGGAAGGAATGTTAGTCTTAGAAACAGCCTGATGAGAAGGATTTAAAAAAGAAACAAGTTTTAAGATGGGAGGCTTGAGACTAAGGTGAAAATAATGTAGCCACTAAGAAAGACAAAAATTGGATAAAATGAACAGTTTTCAGTATAAAAAGAAGCAGCGCTCCTTGGGAAAATGGCTGATTTCAGATCTGGAGCAGAGATATGCTTAGAGTATCTTGTGGCAGAAAGTAAGAAAGGTATTTGAATCTACTAGGACCGTGTAAAAAGTATATGGGAGACAAGGACAAGCTGAGTGTCAAAAAGAATATTGACTGTAATGACTGAAACAAATACATTAAGATCCATAAGTTCTAAATGACACTTAAGAGGAAAAAACTCATTGGTTATCACTGGAGGTTGTTAGGGCACCAAATCATTGCTCTGATAGTTCATAAAAGGAAAAAAATTAAGCCTTTTTCTACCTTTTTTGCACAATGTGAATTTCAGGAAACTCAAATAATTTATGAGGACAAGTTCTTTATAGACAGAATTCCAATTAACAAATGCAAGAAGAATGATGGATTTAGATCATCACCATTTTGCAATCCCTAATGAAATGGATCCAGGCTACAACCATGCATGATGCTGAAATCATTAGGTCAAAGGTAGAAAGGTAAATGACACTACCTAAACCCACCAACAAATCCTAACATCACAAAAAAAGAGACATTGAGACATTATGTGTCTCATGATGTGATGCAATAGATTTCACATAGCACCACCCATGAAGGATACTTGCCTTGAATCTAATCAAGCCTCTGTATCTAAGTGCCAGATGCTAGGAAACAGAGCATAGAGGAAAACGTTAAACACCACTGCAAGTAAGGAATCAGCCCTGAAAGTAGGACATTGTATTGGACAAATGACCCACTCTCCCCGGCAAATCAATGAATGACATGAAAAAAGGGAGGGGGAACTGTTACAAAACAAAATAGATTTAAAAGCCTGACAATCAAATACAACATGTGGATCTTGTTTAGTTCCTGATTCCAACAAAGTAAAAAGACATCTTTGAGAAAATGTGAATATGGATATTAAGGAATTATTGTTAATATTTTGAGGTACGAAAAATGCACAGAAGTTTTGTTGTTTTTTCTAATGTCCTTATAGAGATGAAAACTGAAACATTTGTGAGATGACATGATATACAGAATTTTGCTTTAAAATATACCAGCCCCCACAAAAAAAGTAGGGAAGGGAAACATAAATGAAAGAAGACTGACAAAATGTTAGTAACTGTTGAAGTTTAAGCATTTATTATGCCATTCTCTCATAATCTCCATTATACAAATTTTAAAAAAAATGATTAAAGGGTTTTGGTGAGAATACAATCTGTACCTTATTGGCCATTTATTTTTAAGAGGTATCTAGAGTCCTCCCACAATGTAAAACTTAGTCTTTCCTTCATCCTAAAGAGATGCGAAGACTCAATATATGCATGTTGAATTCAATACAATTAGAAGTGACTGAACCCAGGAACCAAGAAACTCTGGTATATTCACCAAATGACAGCTTGGTTTTGCCTGGTAGGAGATAACCTACAGTGCGCCTGGATTGAGCAACAAAACCCACTAGGAGCTTAGCTGATGTTAGTTGGTGTCAGGTTGTCCACGTTTCTGGGAGCCCAAGACAGCACAGACAGGAACCACACATATTCCTAAATCAGAGCTTGGTCAATACAGGAGTTGAAAACTTTACCAACTTGTGTAACGCACAGAGTTGCTTCTTCACCAGTGGTAATGGACAGCCTGTGAGACACAAAGCTAAAGGTCCACCAAAGGATCTAAGCCATGATTTGTTTGCATGTGGCATCACTGTCCAACCAAGGGGGCTAACCAGACAATCCCAGATGCTCACAAGTTACCAACCAATCAGTCTGGTACATCTTTTACCTGTTTTTTCTCTTTCTTTCAAACTCCTTCTGCTATGAACTGAATGTTTGTGTCCCCCACAATATTCTTATGTTGAAGTCCTAACCCTCAATGTGATGGTATTCAGAGATGGGGTGCTTTGGGAATTATTCAAGGTTAGAGTAGGTCATGGGGGTGGGGCCCTCATGATGAAATTAGTGGCCTTATGAGAAGGAGGAGAGAGATCTTTCTCCCTCTGTATGTACCAAGGAAAGGCCATGTGAGGATATAGTGAGAGAGTGGCCATCTGCAAGCCATGAAGAGAGCCTCACCAGAAACCAAATTGGCCTGCACATTGATCTTGAACTTTCCAGCCTCCTGAATCTGTGAGAAAATAAACTTCTGTAGTTTAAGCCACCCAGTCTATGGTATTTTGTTATAGCAGCCTGAGCTACCTAAGACAGGTACATATATCACCATTTTTTCTTTCAAACCCCATTCATAGCCCTTTGATGGAGAAGGTTCCAATATCACAAAAGTGGTTCCAGAGCAGAAGAAGGGGGAAACAGTTGAAAAGTATGGGTTTCCAACATTGGAAAACTTGACAATCAATCTTCCCCCAATAAAAAAACTGGCCATGCCCTTAGGAAATATGTTTGGAAAGTCCCAAAAAGATGTAATACAGTACTAGAATCAAAGAGAGTTAAGGAAGTATACGTTATTTGAGGTAACGAGAGTAATTAAGAAAATAAGAGTAAATATGTATATTGGCAAGGTAGACATCATCATCCCAGGCAGCAAGAAACACAAGTCTCTATGCAGATGAACACTACAGATCTATTTATACAGAAACCCTCAGCAATTCTTGTCACAGATTGCCTGGCTGCCCTCATGTCTTCAGTATTCTGTGCCATGAAAAAGTAACTGTCAAGGATAACAGGAACACAATTTGACCTACTTTTGCCTAGATTCCTGCAAAGTCTCTAACTCTGGTTCTTGCGTTTATTTAGCTACCACATCTTGGGTACACATTTCCTCACCTTCTCTGCAGTCAATCCTGTACGCCACACTTTAAGACACTTGTGGGTAATTCCTAAACTCCCCTGGCCACCGTCTTTTAGAATGTCCAGTCACACACAGCTAATCCTCAGACCATCCTTCTGAAGTGGACCATGTACAGTCACCCCTACACTGGAAGGAAAATGCCTAGGAAAGGAGAAACAGCCTAGAGAGGCTGACCTCCATCAATTCGGACCCTTCCCTACCCAAAGGAAGGCACATGGAAACAAGTGTTTCTCCCTAACCCATCCATGCAAGAGCTAAAAGTCTCCCAGTAAGGTCTGCCTTTAAGACAGACAACCAAGACTTCATTTTTTAAATTACAAGCCCCACCCCCAAACTACTATATATTGTTGCAGTTTTCCAGTAAAGACTACTTGATGACAAATTTTTAAAAGCTGAGTAGAACCCACCAAAAGCGCCCCCAAGCACTGGTGAGCAGGGAAGGCTGAGTAAGTCTGCCCCGTATCCCGAGGCCCTGGCAGAGCCTCCTCCCGTGTGGCTTGTTAAAGATCCCAGGCGACAATTAGCAGGCCTTTCCCGCTTCTCTTTACACACAAAACATGCCTGACCTGCTCAGGTCATTAGAAGCACTTAGAACCCAATGAGGGACACTCCTTCACCAGGAAATCCTACCTGAACGCACCATCAGGAAGTCAATATTTAAGATCCTTGGGGGCGTGCACCCTCCTGCTCAAGGGGGTGTCCAGGAGGACTAAGTGCTGGAGACGAAGGAACCCGGGAACTAGAAGTTCACCGCAGAACTTCCAACTCCTGGGTCTCCCCCTCGGCGGTAGCGGCCGCCAGAGCCAGTCCCAATGCCCAGAGCTTGCAACCGCACGTCCAAAACAAGCACACCCGTCGCATGCGTCCTGCAAACTGGGATCCCATTCGTGGGGCCGGGAGCTTGCGGTCGGGACAGGGCTGGTCGGGACAGGGCTGGCTGGCTGTTAGGCACCGACACCTGCAGCTTCCCCTCCGAGAAGAGGCAAACGGCTCTTCTTCCGGCGATGCCCCCGGTCGGGCAGCCTGAATCCAAGTGCCCTTGGGTTAACTCAGGTGCATCTGGGGGGAGGGGAAGCCGTCGCTCAAAGGGGGGCACTTCAAAACCCCACCGTCGCGGGCCCTCTTCTGCCGCCCCTTGCGCCACCTCCCCAACTTCCAGCCGCCCCCCACAGCGGCCCGGGAGGGTGGGCGCGGGCTCCACGTGCGCGCCGCCCATGCCCACTCGGACAGGCCGGGCCACTCACCCGGCCCCCGGCGGCGCTCCGCTTCCTCCGCAACGTGAGTCCGCTCCGCAGCAGGGCCGGCAGGTCCCTCAGCCGCGGCCGCAGCGACCCCGGCGGCTGCTCGCGCTCCGGCTCACGGGCGCTGGGGCTGCGGCGCAGGGCGCCGTCCGCCGCCACCACGGCCGCCGCGGCGGCCAGGGCCGGGCTCTCGCACGGTGGCTGCATCTTGACGGAGCCCACGGCCATCCTCATGCCCTGACGGCGGCGCGGCGCCGGCGGCTCCTCTCCACCGCGCTCGCCTCCGCGCGCGGTCCGCGCTTTCGCCGGGCAGCGAGAGGGCGCGACTGCGGCTCGGGCGCGGGGCGCGCTGCCAGCCGCTGCCCATTGGCGCGCGCCGCGGCCCCCGCGAGGCTCAGCCCCGCGCCGCCCCGCCCCGCCCAGGTGCGCCGCCCGCCCTCCCGCCGGCGCACCTCCGCCTGCGGGGCGGCCCCCTCGGCCACTCCCACTCCGGACCCCAGGGGCAGAGGACGCCTGGGCGCCGGCTCATCCACAGGTGCAGGATGCCCTGGCTCCTCCACCAAGCCCAATCTTCCGCCCTCTCCCCCTGCCCTCTTCCCTTTCGGCTGAAAAACCCTGTTTGACTTCCCTTTTCCTAACAGACAGGGTGGATTGGACTTCAGCCCACTGAGCTGAAGTCAGTCATCCTCCCCTGCAGGGGCGGGAACGTGCGGCCTCAAGGCCACATCAGGCCCTCCAGATCACCAAGTGCGGCCCCTCGACCAAATCCAGACTTCACAGAACAAATCTCTTTGTTCAAATCTGGATTCAGTCAAGGATCCAGAAGGCCACATGTGGCCCCGAGGCCTCAGTTTCCCCCACATTATCTAGAAAATGTTTTTTTGCCAAGGAACTTCAAAATAAGCAAGCTACACGGCAGAACTGCCCCACGCTGACCCCTCTTGGCTCGCTCAGCATGAAAGGATGAGGGGAGAAAACTTTTGTTGGTTATGATAGGTGTTTAGCAAAGTGGGTGCAAGTCTGGTGACCCGAAGGTGAATCTCTGGTAACATGTTGGAACCTGACCTTCCCTGAAAGCCTGCTGCATGTGTTGAATGTGCCTGGTAAACTGTAAAGGCCTTCCCTGGTGTGAATCATTGTTTACAGGAGGTAGGAACTGTGCAGCATTGAGAGTGAAACTATTCCAGTAGAGCCTCAAACTCCAGGGGGGCTGTGAATCTTCACATTCCAGCTCAATCTATCTTCAGCAAGGGCCAGCCAGGGCTTTTCCGCCTCATCAGTAGGGCACTGAGGTCCCCATCTTTGCCTAAGACTTGGAAGAGTTGCATAAGCTTATTCACATTAAAAGAGAGAGAGAGAGAGAGACAAATAAGGATTATAGGAGATCAGGGCGCAGAACTGGTTTACCATTGTACCCTCAGCCCCTCACATGGTAGGGGCTTGGCAAATATGTATGGCAGTGTGGCCACGTAAGGGAGAAGGAAGAAGGACCTGCAACCTCTGCCCTTAATGAAGGTAATTTGGCCCGGTAGTAGATAGAGTAGATAAACACATAGAAAAACAAAGATATTACCCTTGTACTCTTGCTAATTGCCAAGTAAGTGTGTACAATGAACGCTCCCAGCTGCGGGAGAGAGAACTACTTCTGGGCTGGGATGGACAAAGACAAATCAAGGAAGGGAAGGAAGTTTAACCAGTGCCTTAAGGCTGAGTGGGGAAGATTCAACCAGGTAGAAAGGAGGGTGAGGGCCCTTCAGGTAAAGAGGAAAAACATGAGAAAGTCACCAAGGTGGTGTCATACAGAACCTACTGGACACTGAGACTATGTCATTCTGGTGGAGGGAAAGATAACAGAATGAAGAAGTAAGAGAAAATACCAGAATGGATGCTGGTGACACACTGCAGAAGGCCTTAAATCCTGTCACCTTAAGCTGTGTGTGTTTACTGGAAAGGACTTTATAATAAACTGTATAGTCCGTTATAGTTTCCAAATACCTATCACATACATTTATCCAAGGCTGAAGTTCCACTTGTATGTAGCATGTCAGACTGTATCACTTTTTATAGTGGTAAAATACTTCAGCTCTGGTTAGCAATTAGTCATTGCCTTGAGCCCCAGAGTGTCACCTTCCCCCCACACTTCAAACTTCCCCATCACACGCCAACTAAAGGATTAACATCTGGTCTGCTAGAAGCCCTCCAGGACACGTCTGGTGAACATTCACTCTGATTAGTGGATGCTTGTGCTATATCACCCCTGATACTATTTGAATCACATCCTGAACCAACTCTGCTCCAAGGTAGAACACATGTGCTCTGTGCCCCGGTCCAGGTTCTTGGTCCTCATGCTCTTTCAGTGCACAGCTCCTCAATGCAAAGCCAAGGAGTTTGCACTTTATTCCATAGATTGTACAGCATTGACCAAGTATCTAAAATTCAATATCGATAAGGCCCTTTGGAAAGTTGGCTTAGGTTAAGGTGATAAATGACAAATGCCATTTAGCCTCAGTATAAAAATAGGCAGACAACCGGGAATGTGTAGACAGAAAAGTCATGCCACTATTTAGCTCAAATCAAGCCATGTCCTACCCTAGGAACTTTATGCCTGCTGTGCCCTCTGCCCAGAAGGAGATTCCCAGACGGAGGTGCCTCTCTCTGTGTAAGAGAACTTTCTGCAATGATGGAAATGTTCTGTATCCGTTTTGCAGCCACTGGCCACGTGTGGCTACCGAGCACTTGAAAGACGGCTGGTGTGAATTTTTAACTTTAATTTTAATCAATATAAATTTAGATAGCAGCATATGGCTAGCGGCTACCATACTGGACAGCACAGTTCTAGAAATCCACATTTCTCTCCTTCAGTTTTTAAGTTCAAATGTCACCATTTTAATGAGGCCTTCAAGGATCATGTGATTTAAAAATTGCAGCCCTTTCCATACACTCCTTTTCTCACCCCCTCCAAAACCCCGACAGAGCTTACTGCCATCCCACATCCTATATATTTTACTCCTTTATTTTTCCTGTTGTCTGCCTCCTTACTACTAAAATGTATGCTTCATAAGGCAGGATGTTTTTCTCTTTTGTTTGGTATCTAGAACACATGAGTTGAGTAATTAAATTCTCTCATATATGAGAATTCAGTTTTTCAAATGGTGCTTCATCTGGATTTTTATATAAAATCTCCTGATTTTGCAATATTGGAAGCTTAAAAAATGTACATCCTATATGTGCCAAAAATACACAGGTCAAATGAGTTACTGGCCAGCCGTTTGCAACTTTTCCTAAAGGTTGAGGGTACCAGAGCTGATTTTTTACTTAGGAGAATGATATCATCAAAGCTAAAGTTTGTGGAAAGACCAATGCTGTGAAAACACAAATCTTTATGGGCTATTAACAGGAAAGGGAAATTGGAGAGCAGGAAGATAGTTCTGACAATGAACTATATACAAAGTGATGAGGGCCTGAATTAGTTGTGGTGGTAGAAATAATAACAGGGGGAGGGAGTAGATGTTAGTACAAAAGACAGCTCCTCAGGCCTTGGACACATTAGAAGGAGTAGGAAATTACTTCATATGGCTTTGCAGACTACATTTTCCAAAGATGGCCACCTCAGCATCACCCATCCCCTAAGCTCTTCTGCAATGTGATCTTGCCACTGTCCCATAAAGAGAGCGGGGTTATTTCTCCATCCCCTTGAATTTGAGCAGGTCTTGTGAATGCTTTGCCCAATAAAATAAACAGAGATGACTTCACCAGTTCTGTAAATAGCTTTTAATTGGCCTACCAGTTCCTACTTCCTGCTCTCTTGGAACGGTTACTCTTGGGATGTGCCCACTCAGAACCTAATCTCCTTGCTTTGAGAAGCCCAAACAACGTGGAAGCTCTGTAGAGGTGCTCTGGCAGCTAAGCTTCCATTAAACAACCAGCATCCATTGCTGGCCCTTTGTAAGCCATTTTGGATATCCAGTCCAGCCAAGCCTTCACATGACTCCTATACTAGCCGACATATGAATGCAACCACACATGAGGAACCCAAGCAAGAAAACTGCCCAGCTGATGGGTAAATTGGAGAGCCATATACAGAAGAATGAAACTGGATCCCTATCTCTCACCATATAAAAAAATTAACCAAAATGTATTAAAGATTTAAATATAAGACCTGAAACAATAAAAATCCTAGACCTACGAAAAACCCTGGACATTAGCCTAGACAAAGAATTTATGACTAAGACCCCAAAAGCAAATGCAACAAAAACAAAAATAGACAAATGGGATTTAATTAAACTAAAAAGCTTCTGCACAACAAAATAAATAATCGAAACAGTTAATAGACAACCTACAGAATGAAAGAAAATATTCATGAACTATGTGTCCAACAAAGGACTAATATCCAATCCAGAATCTATAAGGAACTCAACTCAGTAAGAAAAAAACAAACAACCCATTAAAAAGTGGGCAAATGATATGAACTAAGATTTTTTAAAAGAAGATATACAAATGGCCAACAAATGTGGAAAAAATGCTCTACATCACTAATCATCAAAGAAATACAAATTAAAACCACAATAAGATACCATCTTACTCCAATTAGAATGGCCATTATTAAAAAGGCAATAAAACAATAGATTTTGGCGCAGATACAGTGAAAAGGGAACACTTATCCACTGTTGGCAGAAATGCAAATTAGTACAACCTGTATGGAAATCAGTATAATGGGGATTTCTCAAAGAAGTAAAAGTAGATCTACAGTTCGATCCTGCAGTCCCAATACTGAGTTGTAGGGGCTGGGCCTGGAAGAAAGGATGGATGGAAAGAACGTGAGGGTCAGGTGAAAATGCCTCCCCAAAGTTGCTGGTTTGCTGAGTGCAAAGGTCAGCTGAAAACAGCTGACCTGTATGGAAGTTGTTAAAGAAATGAAGCTCTGACTTGGAAGGGGGGGTGGGGCAAGGGCAATATACATAACCTAAGCTTTTGCACCCCCATAATATGCTGAAATAAAAAAAAAAAGAAATGAGCAAACGGCCCTGACCCTTTGCACGTGTCCTTGGAAATAAATACAGGGAGGAACCTAGCTGAGGAGTCCATTTTCTCCTTTAGATTTTGGTCTCTCCCCTTCTCTCGAAACACTATATGTTTCAAGTAATCATTCATTCTTTTGCTACTGATCTCAGGAGCGAAAAAGTAGCTGCAAGGCTGGGTATCTACCCAAAGGAAAATAAATCATTATATCAAAAAGATACCTGCTCTCATACATTTATTACACAATTCACAATCACAAAGATATGGAATCAACCTAAGTGCTCATCAACTGATGAATGGATAAGAAAATGTGGGTACTTATGTACATACTATGGAGTACTACTCAGCAATAAGAAAGAATGAAATAATATCTTCTATAGCAACTTGGATGGAACCAGAGGTCATTATTCTAAGTGAAGTAACTGAGGAACAGAAAAACGAATGCCACATGTTCTCACTTGTAAGTTGGAGCTAACTATAGCTACACAAGGGCACATGGAGTCGCATAATGGACATTAGAGACTCACAGGAGGGGAGGAAAAGAGGGGTTGAGTGACAAAAAATTGCTTATGGGGTACAGTGTACACTACTGGGGTGATGGGTACACCAAAAGCCCAGGACTGTACCACTATATTCTTGTGCAAGAATCTGACTTCTGATCTCCTACCTGTGCAACCTTAGCCCTTGGGAAAGTTGTGCTCATATATAATCCATTTTGGTGATTACATTCTGGCTGTTGGCAAGACTGAATAGGGAGACAAAATTGTATGTTAAGTTTTCTATGTTTGAGAGCTGGTAAAGCAATGCAAAACATTTTAAATGGGAGCAAATTAAACATGGTATACCCATCACCACAATAGCAGAACCCAACTTGGACTCCCTAAATCTATAAATCCATTAAGATAAAAAATAATAATAAAAAGAAAACTACTCAGCCCACCAAACTATGAAAGATAATAATAAATTATTTTAAGCCATTAAGTTTAGAGGTATTTATTATACAGCAATAAATGACCAGAACACATGGTTCAAAGAAGTGTGAACAACATACTCCCTTGTAAATAAAAAGAAGGGAAATTCATACCCATTTTTGTATGTGAATGAAGAAACTCTAGAAATTTCTTGCAAGTGGTTGAAATTGTCTACATGAGGAAAGAAAAGGCAGGAGATTTTTCAGGTATAACCTTTTTATTTATTTAATTTATTTACATATGTAAATATATTACCTATTTGAAAACATTAAATTAAAAAAGGGCTCTAGATTTAGAGAAGTAGGGAAGGTAGGGGGAGCTGGTTTGGGAGGTTAGTTTTATATAGCAATTACACTTGACTAAATTAGAGAGCTCTCAAGTGAAAAATCCAACAAGCAAGAGGAGAGGGTGAACTGGAGGTCATGAGAAAGGACTGGAGAAGAGAGAGATGCCAGCGTTTCAAAAGCATGATGGTAAACAGTGGACTAGATTAGGGTGTTAAGGGGGGAGAGGAGGAGCAGAGGCAGTCTGCCCCTTGCTAAGCTTGGGGCCTTGGAGAACATGCCACAGTGACTTTCCCATCCCCAGTTGTATGGAATTTTGGGGTGATGACTCTCATCGTTTTTCCTCATTAATTTTTGTGGTCCTAGAATACCAAGAAAATCATCTATGAGCTGGGCTTTCCCTTGTGTTCTTCCACTCTCTGCCTACCTGCTTGTCTTCTGATAAATGTTAAGAATATACATCATGCTAACAAGTCTCCCAACACAATAGCTATTAGGACTTTGATGAGTCCTCTTTGAAGTTCATCCCCTCCCAACATCCCCCATGTTTAATTTTGCCCCATTTAAAATGTTTTGCCGTTGCTTTACCCACTCTCAAACATAGAAAACTTACATACAATTTTGTCTCCCTATTCAATCCTGCCAACAGCCGAGAATGTAATCAGCAAAATGGGTTTTATATGAGCACAACTTTCCCAAGGACTAAGGTTGCACAGGTAGGACATCAGAAGGCAGATTCTTGCACGAGAAACCCAAGTCTTCCCATACAGCCTCCACTGAGAATGCCAGATAGAACGGTTTGAATACTTGATACTAACTCTATTTTTATGTTTTCTTATGGAATGAATATGCAATTGAGAGAAATGCAGCAAAATAAGGAAACGTGTTTTAAACCTAAAAATGTTAAATCTTATTCATTTTATTTTTCATTTTTGAGAATCATAAATATAACTCTTTGCCATCAGACTGTTCATGACAAACCTGTGTGACACTGTGCTATTATTTTTGTAGTCCATCATGCACTATGTGTCTTGCAAATATTCACCTTGGGGATGACAAACCTTCCTTATACTATTTGCATTGGTGGCTCCAGCCAGAGACAATGGCTGACAAAGATGGGTGCGTGGGTGGGTACCATTCCTTATAACTTCATCTTCTATTCATTACACTAATAATCTTGAAACAAAGTCTGCCTGTTCATGCCTTTTTACATGCTATTTACTTACTATCATCCTGGACATTGTTTTTAAAGTCAGGTGTACAAATTCACCAGGGCCTTTTGGAATTTAGGACATTTTTGCAAAAAAAAAAAATCTGTGTGGGCCAAATGCCCAAGAAGACAGAGGAAGAGAGCAATAAGCGAACTAACTTAACCAACAGACAACAAGAAAGACAAGCAATTCTTGTGCCATCCTCCCCTCTTGGCTTATGGAAATCTACAAATCTACTCATCCTTATACAGATCAAATAATGCCTCCTCCTAGAATCCTTCTCCACTCTTCCCATTCGGGATGAATTCTTCCTCAGTAAACTTCAATGTTTACCACCTCCCTTATCACAGTCTGTCTCTGTATTTGAATTAAATAAGATTTGCTCTTCTGACCTATGCAAGGTTATAACCCCTTGAGGGAAGAAATTATTCATCTTCGTATTCCTTTCTAGCATCCAATACAGTGCCAAGCACATAGTAGATGATAAGTAAATAAAAATGCATGTATGAATGAGTGCTGGATGGATCAACAAATGAACTGGCACCATCAAGATCAGCTAAACACTGCTATCCTAAGTTATGGCAAGCAAGACAGAGGTCTTAGCAGATGAGCAGATGCGGAATCTCTAAGGTTGTAGGAAAAAGTACATTACCCATGGGTGATGGGAGGATATAAATGGACACCAGATGGTGGCATGTTCAGATCAGCAGGGAAGGAAGATGATTTTAGCATCAATATGTAAAGTGCTTTAGAACAGGAGATGCTGAAAGCTGGGCAGCCAGCAAAGCAGGTTACAGGATCCCAGGCATGAAGTATTAAAATGGTAATCCGTAAGATCGAGTTCATGGAGGCTTCCTCTGGGCTTTTCTTATGCTATTTGTATCAGTGCACAGTGTGCACAGAATTTGTGTGTTAGTTATTAAGTGAGGTAGTATTTGCAATGCTGTCTGCAAACTTTAAAGCACTTTACAGACAGCACTGCCTTTCTTATAGGAGTGAAAGGGAAGGTGCAGATGAAATGTTGCCTTGAAACAAGCAGGCCCGGACTAGGCTAACAGAAGAGGGTGGAAAAAGAAACAGTGTCAAAGGTCATGTCAACCCACAAATTAGAGACCTTTAAGAACATGCTTCTTCCTGTTTGTGATGTTAAGCATTTGTAGCATTGACCCAAAACTAAGTACAGAAGAAACTGTGAGTAAATCTGTCTTAGAGAATACTGGCAATATTGTATGCACTCAAATTGGCTTTTGAAGATCCTGGTCAGAAGGTGTAAATCTGAGCCAGAGAACACTCAGAGCAGCAGCAGGTCCCCCAGGTTCTTAAACAGAAAGAAGGTCTTTGGCTTGGAGAAGATGACAGAACTCAAGGGATGAGAAGGGGGATGTTTCAAATATTTTGAATACGGTTAAAGAGGAATTGGACTCATTCTATGCAGAGTTCAGACCAAACAGGGAAACTACAGACAAAAAAGTTTCTTCTCAATATTATAAAAGCTTTTCTATCCATTTTAAATCCTTTTTGAACCTAGAGTGGTCCCTATCCTTGCAAAATGGGGAGCTTAGACTGGACTTGGTGGGATGTTGCTTCATCAGATAGATGATTGGACTAGATGACCACAATGTCCCTTCTAATCAAAGACTCAGTTATTTCACTGGCCCTAGTACATACTGAACTGGTTATAGAGCAAGGATTCTCAGAGTACGGGCTGGGGATTCTGGACTTGCTCAAGACCCTTTCAGGGATTCCATGAGGGACTTTTCTTAACGATACTAAAATGTTATTTGACCTTTTTGCTCTCATTCTCTCATGAGTATACTGGTGTTTTCCAGAGGCTATAGATGCATGAAGTTGCAACAGACAAAATGCAGGAGCAGATATGAGAATCCAGCTGCTTCTATTAGGCCAGACATTAAAGAAATTAACAAAAATGCAAAACAATGCCACTCTTCTCACTAAATTTTGTTTCAGAAAAACAGTTATTTTGCATAAAATATACTATTTACATTAACATATATTCAGTTTATTATTAATTAATTTTTTTCTTACAGATAAGGTCTGGCTCTATGGCCCAGGCTAGAGTGCAGTGGCCCAGTCATAACTCACTGTAACCCTGAACTCCTGGCCTCAAGAGATTCTTCTGCCTTGGCATCCCAAAGCACTGGGATTATAGGACTGAGCCACCATATCTGGCCTATTTTAAAGAAATTTCTCAGTTTTAAATTTTATATGATAAGCATTCATAGATATAGATATAACACTCATAACAAAAGCTCTTTGGGGTCCTATATAATTTAAGAGTGTAGAAAGGTCCTAAGATCAAAAAATTTGAGAACTATTATTACAGGGCATGGTAAAAAAAAATCTCTCTGATAATAGGGAAGGAGGAAGAGATGAACGGCGTAAAAAACTTTCTTTCTTACTTCCCATCTACCTTCATGGAGCTAATATCACTTTTATCCTAGCACAAAACTAGTAGCTTCCACAAAGGTGGCTACTACAGGAGCCTGGGGTGTTAAAATGGAAGGTACATACTTTGGCATCAGATGGTCTTAGGTTCAAATCAAGGTTTTTCCGCCTTCTAGTATGTGCTCTTAAGTTGCTTAGTCTCTCTGAGCCTCTACATTGTATTCTGTGTAAAACTTCTACTTCCAGGTTGTTGAGAAGATTAGGCAAAATATGTGGGAAGAATCTAGTTGCAGCTGGTGCTCTTGTTGGCACCATGTTGTCTCCGTGCGGCTGGTGGTGTCATTATTCAATCCCCAGTGAGTCCCAGGGAACCATACAACCTGATGAACAAACAATGGTCTAGATATGATTTTCACCCACTTACTTTTGCCATATATTCCCCGCTCTAGGCAAACTCCAAGTCTTCAGACAGGTTATTCTTGAAGTACCTTCTTTATTGCCAACCATCAAAATATATTTTCCTCATCTTTATACTCTAAGTACAGTTGTGCCATAGAAAAAAAAAAATATATTGATCATGAGTCAAAAGGCTGGGTCAAGTCTCACATTTGTGATTTATTAGCTCTGTGACCTTCGCCAAACACTTCACCTCTCTGAGCCTGTTTCCTCATCTATAAAATAGGGATAACACATCCCAATCTGCAGGTGGTTATAAAGGCTAAAGGAAATGATGTTTACAAAAACACCCTGTAAATTAAAAGAACATATATAAGTGTCAGTTCTTATTAATAAATCTTATTCTATGTTCAGAAGTGGTATAAATGAAAAAAATTCTACAATGAGTATTTAATCAAAATTATCTCCATTAATATGTACATGTGTGTTTCCAGACACACACACATGTACGTATGTATTGGATAGTCACATAAAACTGCATGTATTTTTACAAGCACACAAACTTTGTGAATATATTTTGGTCAATTTTCCCAAATTTGTTTTCCTAATCTAAAGCTTTATATCAAGCCCAATAAAGAGAAACACTGAGGATTATTTAAATGCTTTATTTCTAAATAAACTTACTTGAAAGAGGTAATATTGATAAGAGCAGCAAAGAAGAATAAGAATGAAGAGCTTTCTTTTTTTTTTTTTTTTTTTTTCCCCCTTTATAGACAGGCTCTCACTCTGCCACCCAGACTGGAGTGCAGTGGTACGATCATAGCTCACTGCAACCTTGAACTCCTGGGCTCAAGTGATCCTCCTGCCTCAGGGTCCTGAGTAGCTGGGATTACAGTTGTGAACCACTGCACCAGGCTCAGAGCTTTCTCAAAAAATTTAAATGTGACACCGATCTGATTCTCTCTCTGTGACCTGGTCCCTTGAGAGGAAGAACTAGAGGTATAGACATGAAGGGATAATAATTCCTAACTGCTATTAACAGAGCTGCTAACTGAATCTGCTTATCTGCAGGTACTCCATTATGTCTATTTATTTAGAAGTGGAAAAAGCTGTTAGTCATAAGGATTCTGTTTTTTCCTGGTGGAATTGTCAAAACTTTCATTGTCCAAGGCTGAGAGAATCGGACTCAGTTCTCCCCGTCCATTCAGAGGGAGCCAGTGGTTGGCCATAGTCCCTGGGGTATCTGCGTCTTTGTTATCCTTGACTCCTCTTTGGCTATGAACTTCCTGGGGACTGCGGTCACTGTTTCTGAATATTTGTAAATTCCCCATTACTTTATAGTATGATTATCTGCATGGTTGGAATTACATGGAACTGTAACTTTATGATTCCAGATCAAAACTGATAATGTTTCACTTTTCTAATATATAGATTGGAAACATTCTTTCAGATACCTTTCAAAATGGTAACAATAGAACTTTATACTTACTTAAACTGGATACTCAGAAGATCAACAAGGCTTCTTGTTTGCAACGTTTTAATCATTTTTCTCAAAGTATATGCACAAGATAATTTTTAGGTCTCTATTTACAGTATAGAAGTTAGAAGAGAACATGAAATAAATTCAAGAGCCCATGAAATCATAGGAAAAGCTTAGAAGCACTGTGTGTTTTATCTTACCTCCCTTCTTTCTTACCGTCTCTCTTATGGTTTCTAATCCTAAACGAGCAGTACTCTCATGTGGTGGGCTCTGGGGCCAGACTGGCTGGGCTCAAACCCTCCCTCTGCCTTTAACTAATCATGAGAAGCTGAACAGGCCACATCTTTGGAGTCAGTTCCCTCAATTATAAAATGGGTATAATCATAGAAGCTGCCTCGTAGGATGATTGGGGGGAATAAATAGGTTATTGTTTGTCAAGTACTTGGAATGGTGCTGGCACAGTCAGGAATTTAAGTGTGTTAAAGATTTTCTTCATCATTCTTTTCACTCTGGGGTGCATAGGCTTTAGAAGGGCTGGGAACCTCCTGAAAGTATATGAAAAATTCCTGTGGGTTTTTCTGGTGAAAGAGACATAGGCTGCATCAGAGTTTCAATGTGAGCAATCTAATAAAGAAATCTTCTAAGACCTACCGCAGTTGGGGTAAAGCCTAACTTCCTAAATGTGAGCATGTATGGACAGACCAAAAGCAAAGACAGACATAAGCTGCTCCATTTACACAAAGAGGCATTAATTATGAATTCAGCTGCAATTTAAAGAATTGCTCTTTATCTTAGTGGATACCTAACTAATACAAATGGATGTTCCCGACTACCACGAAAAGACACGAGCCTGGAAATGAACAAAGATCACACTCCACACCAGTGTGTGTGAGATGCACCAATATCTGCAGGCAAAGAGATTCTGGGAGGAATTGGAGGTGTTCGGTCTGGGAAGAGGCGATAGTAATGGAAATGCAACATGTCTGTTTATGCTCAAATCCTAAAAAGACTCTGAGAAAGATGTGACAATCGGCACAGGATCAGATGTGAGAGGTAAAATGAGAGAGGAGAAAATGCCAAAATGAGGGATTTGCAGAAGGCTACTTTATTTTCTGTCTGAATTTCACATTTGTCTTTCTAAGGCAGCACAGATACTCCATGTGAAAAAAAGGACAGATGGGATGGCAGCATTTTGTGTCTGTTTTCTGGAGCATTTACTAGAGAATTCATGATTCCTTATAGTTACTGTTGGGTATGTATTTGGAATAATTTTCTGCCATAACAATAGGTAATCCTCATAAAATTTCAATCCTAACAAGAGGGCAGAGATGTTGCTTTTCTAGCCTTTCTGCCTTTCAGTTTGCATATTAATAGCCTTGAATAGCTACTCAGTGTTCTAAATAATTGAAACTGCCTTGCTTGAAATCTACTTTATTACTGTTGGTTAAAAAAATGACTAATTCTTTCTTCTTCCTGGACAATTTTGACAGCTTCCTGGAATGGGCCTTATCTGCTTGAAAATCCCACCTTTGGTTCACATTAGCTACCTTTGGAATCAGACTAGGTATGATGCTGATTTTGCCTTAAGGAAGATATCAACATATAATGTTCTTTTTTTTTCTTTCTGTTTTAATCATCAAATAATCAATATTCGTAGACTACCAATCCTATCTATGCTCAGTACCCTGTTAGCCACAGATATGGATGACAAAATTCATTCCCTCAAGGAACTTGAATCTAATTGGAAGAGTCAAAACATTCACATTTGAAAAAGTAGAAAATTATTCCATAGTCAACAAGTTCTGTATGAGATGTGTTCTGATGTGAAATAGAAAGATGAATGAGACAAGGGTTTGTGGCCTCTGCAGTGGGGGAGTTCTTATTAGAAACTGGGTGGTAAGAGCTTATAAGACTTCCAGAACTTCATAGAAGAAGGAGACCGATGAAAGTTGTCATAGTTGAGGAAGACGTCATATCTAGGCTACATTCTAAAAGATAAGAAGGATTTAGACAGGGAATGAAACAGAACAAAATCATGGAAGTAGCAACGACCAGGGCTGCTGGTTACACAATGCTAGCAGTGGCCATTTAGGTGAAAATCTATGTGAACAACGCCCTTTGGTGTCTGGCAGAAGACAACCTGCACCGCCATACCCACTGGCCCTGGAAATGGTCATGGCTTGTTCATGGTACATGGGAAAACCAAAAAGCATGTTGAGTAGTCAAAAATTAAAGTATGCTGGGATGCATGGCACAGGCTAGATCATGGAGGGTCTTGAAAGTCAGGCAGAGAACACTGGCAGGTGTGTGCTAAGGCACAAGGAACATGGTATGTTTCTGAGCAGGGCAGGGGCATGGTGGAAGCATGTTTTAGGATAGTTAGCCAGGAGATAGAAGGCAGAGTTGCCTGGAATATTAAGAGCTAAGATCAGGGAGGACGCCTTGGGGCTATCATAGTGATAGGCTATGAAACAACCTAGGCCATGACATAGTCAAAGCAGGAATGGAAAGGAAAGGAAGAATTGAGACATATTAAAGCAAAAACCCCACAAGATGATGACATGGGATATAGATGAAAGAAAGGATTCAGGCAAACATGATACCAGCTCTTAACAAGCTGCCAAATGCGGTTCTGGTGTTCAGTACCGTTGTCAAGAATAGTAAGATAACGTCAAATCCTCGGTCTCAACAAACTCATTTGCCATTATTAAAACAAAGCAAAAACAAGCAAGGATTTTTAAATTTTAGCAAACAAATTCTGAGAAACCAAACCAGGGATGTTATGCTGTGCAATTCACTGCTAACTCCTTTTGCATCAGGTCTGAACTAATACCCCAACAAGTTGCTTGGAGAAGTTATCTTACTAAACATGTTTAAACTACAGACAGGATTAGGACCCTCATCATTTTACAGAATGGCCTACTTCTAAGGAAATCCATTCAAATATAAAGGGTGGATTTATACGAGTTAGTTGATTTACCCAGGGCCTATTTGAAATCTTCCCTCTATATAATACTTTAATCAATTCATAGAGGAGGCTTTTCCAAATTATTAGAGGGAAAATAATACAGTACCGTGCACCATTCTTTCCTTCCTACTGGTAAGTGAGCAAAAGGCTGAGATCCACGGAGTGAACCGGCCACAGCCCTTTAAAATTGTGGTCCTGGCCTTTAGCCTTGTGCTGAAGACCATGTAGCACTAACTGCTGATTAAAAACTAAGATGATGGAGCCCTGAACATTTCCTGTAAATCCCCTAAGCCAACAATACTTCTTAGGATTTATGCACTCATGTAAGAGATTCACAAAAGTCTCAACAGAGACAACTGCTGTGACAAAAACCTTTCCAGAAGAGGCAAAGATGAGTGATCTTGATGGCAAAACCTGAGGAGGTTAATTGCATGGTCAGGATAGGTTTTACGAATGCACTCCATTGGAGGCTCAACCCAGAGCTGTCCTCCTTCCAAACTACAGGGCGTGGGTGTGCATAGTTTGCAAAGGAGTCAGGTAGCCCAGAATTCTGGAAGTTGCTTAACTTGAAGTGTCCTTAGCATTGTTCTGAGTAGTCTCTGAGAAGACCTAAGCCTTCTGACGTGCATTCTGTCAAACTCTACGTAAAGGAGAACAGGCTCAGGGCAGTGGTACTTACCCAAAGCTTTACCACACATGGAGGGAAGCTTGTATTGTTCCTAAGAAGTTTGCTCTGTCATAGTCTCTCGGACTCCTATTCAGAATCAATCTCCCTGGGTAAACCAAACTTCACAGAAATTATTGTAGCAGCCCTATAAGGAAACATTTGGCTCAGCTACAAGACCACTTACTAAAGTTGTACAATACTGATGCAAACACACACAAAATATAGATATGATGCAAGAGTTCAAACTAATAAATGCCAATAAGCATTGAAAGGATTGGGCTTTCATATTTATGGAAGAAAAAATGCAGAGTAGTTGATTGGAGGCAAAGGCATTTATGTGAGGCCAAGAGAGGCACTATAAGAGCACCCCTCCCTGCAGAGAGAAGCTGCAAGACTTCTCCAGAGGTCAGATGACCTACTATAGAAAGAACTCGGTGCACTGTGTCAGCTCATTAAATAAAAACAACAGTGGCATCTTTACATATGGAAGCCGCACATACACATATCAGTAGCCAAAATACAAGTTTCTTAGTTTTAGTTCCTCCAAGTATCACACCCTGAAATAAGAATTTGACAGCTAATAGTTTACTTGGGAGGTGCTCCTAGGAACACCAATAGAATGTTGGTGGAAAACTTAACAGGGATAGAGAAGGAAGCCAATAAAAGATACATTATTAAGAAAGTTACCGCTCAGGTAAAGGAAGCTCAATCCTAAAGGAAGCCAGCGTAGAGTTATTAGAGCTCCCTCATTTGAGGGGGAGAGAGCTGAGTACTTATACTCGACTCCCATCAGGCACTGGGCGTCAATTATCTGCATGTCCAGTCTGCCCTGAGCACTGACAGAGTAGGTTTCAGCCACCAGAAGAAAACCTTCCATATGCAGAGATGGGCTGCTGGCAGTTTAAAGTCTGGCCGGTGTGTGCTGCAGGGGTTGGGCCCAGGGTATGTGGACAGGACACGGAAAGGATCTGACTCATGAGTCTTCTTCGGAAAATCCCCTAGATGTTATGCCAGGAGACAAAGAGTTTTAGGCAAATATGCTCTTTCCCCTGAAGTACATTTTTCCCTCATTTACTTCGGGCAGATAGTCACATCCAGTGTTCTGCATTTGCATGACGGAAAAGGCCAAGGTCCAAAGGAGGAAAGCCGTGTTCATTTGTGAGGGATGGCAGAATATGTCACCCAAAATGTGCCACCTGGGCATAAGGATTATTCTGAGCTAAAGGCACTTCAAAAACCAGCAGGTGCAAGAAGGGAGCTCTGATCCACCCTTTTTCCTTTCTGAAAGCAGGAGATAAAACTCCCATATGGAAAATGTCCTCCCCATATCGGGAGAAATGTAACATTCTTATCAGCAAGGACGCAAAGTTGAAACTGAGAGAAATCTGTACAAAGAAACCTTGTTAACCTAGCCGTTGTCTTCCTAGTCACTTCTCCAAGATTAACTGCCCTAGCCTAAGCCCCTTCGCCTTGTCACATTTTCATAATTTACTACCCTCTGTCCGATTCAGTATATAAACATTCAACTCTAGCTGCTTCGGACAAGAAAAGAGTATAGGGTAATCTCATTTCTTTATGAGGGCTCTTGTTTCAAAATCTTAAATAAATTTCTATGTTTTTCCTTATTACTCTGTCTTTTGTTATGGAGATTCAGACAAGAACTTAGAAAGGTAGAAATAAAAGGATTTTTTTCCTCCTTATGTTTGCTAGGTTGCCGTAACACAGTGTCACAGACTGGTTGGCTTAAGCAACAGAAATATATTTGCTCACGGTTCTTCTGGACACAAGAAGTCCAAGATCAAGATGTTGGCAGATTTGTTTTCTCCCAAGGCCACTCCCCTTGGCTTGCTGATGGCCACCTTTCACCATGTCCTCGTATGACCTTTTCTCTGGTGTCTTTATGTATAATATGTCCAAATTTCCTCTTCTTTTACAGAAACCTGTCCGACTGGCTTAGGGCCCATCCATATGACCTCGTTTAACCTTAATGACCTCTTTAAAGGCCCTGTCTCCAAATATGATCACAGTCAGGGGTACTGGGGATTAGGACTTCAAAATAGGTATTTTGGGGGAGGACACAATTCAGTCCGTAACAGAGAGTAGTTAGCACATTCATCATTTAGATTTGCGCATATTTCTGTTAGGAAGGAAAATATGTGTTAATGAGGTTCAAATAAATAATTACAGTTGACAGTAAAAGTATATATGGAGCTCTAGCTGTTGTCTTAAGTTGAAAGAGACCTTTAGGAGTTCCTGAGACCCCAATCTGGGATGTGAGGACCACCTGTAATGGGCCCCCTGCTGTTTAGTAAGTCTTAGCTCCATTCTATTAAGTCCCATGTGTGATTTGTGAAAGTTACAGTAAGAACTTATCTCTATTGAGTGTCTCTTATGCCTCAGGTGCTGTGCTAAGCGATCACCTATTCAGTGATTCCTGTAGTTAGGGAATTAACATGTAACAGATGAGAAAACTGAGGTTTAGCAAGGCAAAGTAACTGGATTTTTAGGTCTCCATTAGAGCAACTGAACTTGTCTAACTAACATACAAACAAGCTTCAGCTGTACTGCAATTTTTATATTTAAGTCAATAAATATTTGAAAGGTGAACCTATTAAGTGAGCTCGGCCTTGAAAGAAGGTGGAAGGAGTGGGGTAATTAATAAGACTTTGGGTCTATCCCCAAGATGCTGACTAAGTAATAGGGAGAAAGCAGAAACGTACTAGGTAAGAGGAAGATATAATACAACCAAGTACAGTACAGATCATCATGAGAACTCAGGCAAAGAAAATATTGGTCCCAGCAGAGAGAATGCAGGAAAGCTTGAAGGGGCCATTGGCACCCGAGCAGAGCAAATTGCAACACGGGGCATTGTGATGGACAGGTTCACCCACTCCCTCTGCATCAGCAGCACGTGCTCATGAGGTAAATCAGAGAATGAGAGGTCAGAATCCAGGAGCACTTGCACACAGAAGGTCACATTTGAGAATACGTGCATTGCATCTGAGACACTGTGATGGGAGCCAGGGTAGTAGAAGTGGAAGACAGCAACCCATGGGCTCAGCACGAGCTGCAGGTGTGTGCTGTTCACATGCATAAGGCTTTTATAAAATTAGGGGCCAACAATTAAACAATTGGGAGATTTCTCATTGGACTCCAGATTTTTGGCTGCTATGGACAATCAAAAGATCTGGCCACCCTGGGCCTGCATGCCGGCCCAATGTGAGTGGTGGCTTCTCTCCTACTAGGCTATGGTCTCTCCATTTGCTGCAGCCCTACCACTCCTTTTTGTCTTGTACCTGCTACCTCCTCATTTAAATTGCCCACCAGGCCCCTGTAGCTCCTGGGGATTGGTCACTTCACTGGGCATCACAGTGATTCAGAGGACTAAACAGTAAATGCAATCTGTGTTTAAATCTTGGCTCTATTATTTTACTAGCCGTGTGATTTGCCTTTCTATACCTCAGTGTTCTCATCTAAGTGGATATGATAGTGTACCCAATCTATAGGAATGACTTAATCTGTGTAAATTGCCTAGCACAGCACCTGCCCCATCGAAAGCTTGAAATAGAGGTTGCCTCTTAATTGCTGCTATTGTTTCAGGCTTTTGTCTGTGTGTGTGGTTTGTCTTTGGATAATTACCTCCATGAGAGAAAAATGCCAATGGAGCCAAGGTCTTCTGTTTGGGGTATATGTCAGACAGTTAATTTTGCAGTGTTTCAAAAGCAGTTCTGCAATGCCAACTCAGCCAGGCCATTTCATCCATGTATCATTGCTCCCAGTAGACACCAGGAAAATAGTCAAGAAAAGCATGCCATTGGCAAAGAGGTCAGTGGTATCTTTTTAGCAGACCAGGCACAAACATTTCCCTTTTTAAAAATTCAAGAATATATCCAGTCTCTATTAAACTAAGGATTTATGCACATTTAATCCAAGCAAACAAAACTCAATTTTGTTTAAGAGATTAGGCTGTAGACATCAAATCACCCCTACATGATAACACTTTAGACACAAGTAAAGACATAAAAGAAGCATTACAGTAATATTTCTAATATTTACATACATGGATTATATGTATTCATAATTATTTCTCAGATAATAATAACTTGAGTTTACATTACCTGAACAGATGGGGGCTGATTGCATGACCAGGGGAGGAGGGTGATAAGGTGCTGGCTGCCAGATTAATCCACTGGGCATTTTAAATTTGCACTGAGTAAATCCGACATGGGATGATGGAGACCAGTATCTCTGGAGAAGTTGCATAACCAACAAGTGCCAGACCGTGGATGGTATTTCCTCCATTCCTTTCTCTATGGTAGCATAGAGGCTAAAAGCAGGGGCCAGGCTTCCTGGTTCCAAATCCCACCGCTACTGTTATCTGTGTGTCCTGAGCAAGTCACTTAACTTTTCTATACCTCAGTTTCCCCATCTAAAAGAGGTATTCAATTAGTATCTCTTACACTGGGTTGTTGTAAGGATAAAATATACATGAAATGCTTAGCACAGTGCCTGACATGTAGTAAGCACTAATAATGTTAGCTATTTATATATATTATTATTGATTAGAAGTTAGTTTGTCACCCCTTTAAACAAAATTTCCAGAGTATTCACCAGGCCTGGAAGGGATTCTGTGTCTTTCCGCCTCTCTCCTGAGCTCACTGTCACCTTTGTGCATGGAAAGGGGAAGGAACATTTGTGAAAATGTTCCCTCCTCCAGGGAAATGCAGATTTGTGAAGGTGAAGAGGGTACATGTGAGGTTAGTGCAGATATGGGAAGTGGAACAAGAGTTGCAGAATTGATAAAATAAGAGTGGCTGTTGACCTGGGCAGAGAGAGAGAGAGAGAGAGAGAGAAGACAAAGGACACTCAGCAGTTAGTTATAAGTTAGTCTTTCTCTTTGTCCCAGCAACATGCAGAAAATGCAAATGTTGTAGCTGTTATTGGGCACCCAAAGCTTCATGTGGGTGAGTCAAGATGAACATTTTTAGCATCGTTTTGAATTATTGAGGTAGCATTTATTTATAGGGATGTACCCAGTCAAATTAACATTTCAGCACTCTCACTTAACAATAAACTTTCAAACTAGGTATAAGTTAACCTTACTGAGGACAATTTCCCATGACTTAGAGAGAAATTAACAAAATGTACTTCATTCGTGAACAAGTTTCAATATTTCAACATTCTGGATTTATAGCCAGACATAGGAATAATAGGCCCATGGAGACTTTATTAATTTTTTTCTGTCAGTCTGCTTGAAAAACTCCCTCCCTGTCTTCATCAGGATGTACAGAACCTGGGGTTGAAATCTTGATGGGGCCCAACAGACATGCATGCTTAGCTAATGATCTTCCTCACCACTCTCTTAACCTGGGGACTCCTGGGCAGTTCAGTGGGTAAATTTTATGACTGACACTAATTTATACAGGCTTAAAAAGGGTCCAGTTCTGCCTTACAGCCTCTTGTCAGGACAGGAAAGCATAGGAGCTATGGCAATAAATATAGACTCAGTAAAATGCAGGGCAGGGATGCCTTGGGAAACCTAACCTGGAACCAATGGATCGTCTTGGATAGCACGTTGTTAGGGGACTGAATTAAGATGTCGACCACATCAGGGTACAGGCTATCATTTCTGTGCTGCAGGAAGCCATCCCTCTGCTGGGAAACAGCCGAGGACTTCGTAATGAGAGAGAGGCTGAGATGCTTGCTGGACGACAAGATGGGGCGGGCAGGTGCTCAAGAGACAGTAATTGGCAACTAGAAGTGAATGAGCCAGGGCAGAGAGCAGTCCAGGCACTTGATTTTGTTTGCCTTCTCCTACTAATATCTGAAAATCACTCTGATGATCATTGTACTTGAATCTACAGGGCTTGATTGGCTTATTCATCTAGAAATTACAGTTTTTGTTTGTTTGTTTGTTTTTTATTTCAGCTTTTCATGGGGGTACAAAAGCTCAGGTTATATACGTTGTCCATGTCCCGCCCATCCCCCTGAGTCAGAGCCTCAAGCGTGTCCATTCTCCAGACAGTGCACCTGGCACTCACCATGTAGTCATACCTCCATCCCCTCCCCCCACCCTCCACCTCCCCGAGTCAGCACCTTCAAGCATGACCATTCCCCAGACGGTGCGCAACACACTCATCATGTAGGCATACACCCATCCCCTCCTCCCACCCACCATCTCAGTCTGATATCCAATTGGTATCCTTCCCTGATGTGCATTTAGGTGATGATCAGGGAAACCAATTTTCTGGTGAGTACATGTGATGCTTGTTTTTCCATTCTTTGGATACTTCACTTAATATAATGGGTTCCAACTCTCTCCAGGAGAACCAAAGAGATGTCGTATCACCATTATTTCTTATAGCTGAGTAATACTCCATGGTATACATATACCACAGTTTACTAATCCATTCGTGGATTGACGGGCATTTGGGTTGTTTCCACATCTTTGCAATTGTGAATTGTGCTGCTATAAACATTCGGGTACAGGTGTCTTTGTTATAGAATGACTTTTGTTCTTCTGGGTATATGCCCAATAATGGGATTGCTGGATCAAATGGTAGGTCCACTTGAATCTGTTTAAGGTATCTCCATAATGCTTTCCACAGGGGTTGCACTAGTTTGCAGTCCCACCAGCAGTGTATGAGTGTTCCTGTCTCTCCGCATCCATGCCAACATGTGTTGTTTTGGGATTTTTTGATAAAGGCCATTCTCACCGGAGTTAAGTGGTATCTCATTGTGGTTTTGATTTGCATTTCCCTGATGATTAGGGATGTTGAGCATTTTTTCATATGTTTGTTAGCCATTCTTATATCTTCTTTTGAAAAATTTCTATTCATGTCGTTTGCCCACTTTTTGATAGGGTTGTTTGATTTTTTTCTTGCTGATTTTCCTGAGTTCTAAATAGATTCTTGTTATCAGTCCTTTATCTGATATGTAGTATGCAAAAATTTTTTCCCATTCTGTAGGCTGTCTGTTTATTTTCGTGACTGTTTCTTTGGCTGTGCAGAAGCTTTTTAATTTAATCAGGTCCCATTTATTTATTTTTGTTGTTGCTGTGATTGCCTTAGGGGTTTTCTTCATAAATTCTTTGCCTAGACCAATGTCTGTAAGAGTCTTTCCTACATTTTCTTCTAGAATTCTAATCGTTTCCCATTTAAGGTTTAAATCTGTTATCCACCATGATATGATTTTTGTGAGAGGTGAAATCTGTGGGTCCTGTTTCAGTCTTCTACATGTGGCTATCCAGTTTTCCCAGCACCATTTATTGAATAGGGATTCTTGTCCCCAGAGTATGTTTTTGTTTATTTTGTCAAAGATTAGATGGCTATATGAGGATGGTTTTATATTTGGATTTTCTGTTCTGTTCCACTGGTCTGTGTCCCTGCACTTGTGCCAATACCAGGCAGTTTTAAGAACCACAGCCTTGTAGTATAGTTTGAAGTCTGGCAAATCAATACCTCCCATTTTGTTTTTATTGCTTAAAATTGCTTTTGCTATACGGGGTCTTCTCTGATTCCATACAAAGTGTATAATTATTTTTTCTAAATCTGTGAAAAATGATGTTGGTAATTTTATAGGGATTGCATTGAATCTATAGATTACTTTGGGTAGTATAGACATTTTAACAATGTTGATTCTTCCAATCCACGAGCATGGTATGGTTTTCCACCTATTTACATGTTCTGCAATTTCCTTCCTCAGAGTTTCATAGTTCTCGCTATAGAGGTCCTTTACCTCTTTAGTTAAATATATTCCTAGATATTTTATTTTCTTTGTTACGATTTTGAAGGGTATTGAGTCCTTAATTTGGTTCTCCGATTGAATGTTAGTGGCATACATGAATGCCTCTGATTTGTGTGTATTGATTTTGTAACCTGAGACTTTACTGAATTCATTAATTAATTCCAGGAGTCTCTTGGTTGAGTCCTTGGGGTTTTCCAGATATAACATCATATCGTCAGCGAAGAGTGAGAGTTTGATCTCTTCTGTCCCTATTTGGACACCCTTGATTCTGCTCTCTTGCCTGATACCTCTCGCAAGGACTTCCAATACTATGTTGAAAAGTAATAGGGACAGTGGGCAGCCTTGTCTGGTTCCAGTTCTGAGTGTGAATGCTTTCAATTTTTCCCCATTCAGTATGATGTTGGCTGTGGGTTTGTCATATATGGCTTGTATCATTTTTAGGTAGGTCTCGTTTATGCCTATTTTGTTAAGCATCCTTATCATAAAAGTGTGTTGAATTTTGTCAAATGCTTTTTCTGCATCTATTGAGAGGATCATATGGTCTTTATTTTTGCTTCTATTTATGTAGTGAATTACATTTATAGATTTTCATATGTTGAACCACCCCTGCATCTCTGGGATGAAGCCTACTTGGTCGTGATGAATTATTTTTTTAATAAGCACTTGGATATGATTTGCTAGGATTTTATTGAGAATTTTTGCATCTATGTTCATGACAGAAATTGGTTTGTAGTTTTCTTTTTTTGTTGCAACCTTTCCTGGTTTTGGTATCAATGTTATATTGGCTTGGTAAAATGTGTTGGGGAGAATTCCATCCTTCTCGATATTGGAGAATAGTTTATGTAGGATGGGCAACAGTTCATCTTTGTATGTGTGGTAAAATTCGGGTGTGAACCCATCTGGACCAGGGCTTTTCTTTTTGGGAAGGTTTTTTATTGCTGTTTCAATTTCAGTTCTTGATATTGGTCTATTCAGGAATTCTATTTCTTCCTGATTGAGCTTGGGAAGGCTATGTGTTTCTAAGAAATTGTCCATTTCCTCCACATTTTCCAGTTTGTGTGCATAAAGATTTTTGTAGATTTCATGGATGATATCATGTATCTCTGTGGCATCGGTTATGATTTCTCCTTTCATGTTCCTGATGGAAGTTATTAGAGATTTTTCTTTTCTGCTCTTGGTTAGTCTAGCCAGTGGTGTGTCTATTTTGTTTATCTTTTCAAAGAACCAACTTTTTGTTTTATTAATTTCCCTTATGGTATTTTTGTTGTCCTTTTCATTTAATTCTGATTTGATCTTAATAATTTCTCACCTTCTGCTGGGTTTGGGGTCAGTCTGTTCTTTCTCCAGCTCTTTGAGTCTATTCATTAAGTTGTCTATTTGTAAGTTTTCTGTCTTTTTGAAATAGGTGCTTATGGAAATGAATTTTTCTCTCAGGACTGCTTTAGCTGTGTCCCATAGATTTTGATAAGTTGTGTCTCCTTTGTCATTTAATTCAAAGAATGTTTTAATTTCTGACTTGATTTCTTCCTTTACAAAATAGTTTTTCAGGAGAAGGTTGTTTAGCTTCCATGACTTTGAGTAGGAATGAGAGTTTCTGTTAGGGTTCATTATTACTTTTATTCCACTGTGATGTGAGAAGATGCATGGTATGATTTCTATTTTTCTAAATTTTTTAAGACGTGTTTTATGTCCTAGGATATGGTCAATCTTAGAGAATGTCCCGTGAGCTGATGAGAAGAATGTATATTCAGTGGATTTCGAGTAGAATGTCCTGTAGATGTCCATCAGGCCCATTTGTTAGTAGCCAAAAGAAAGCTGGTGTGGCAGTTTTAATTTCCAATAACTTAGTTTTTAAACCAACAAAAGTAATAAAAGACAAAGATGGTTACTACATACTGGTGAAAGGCACAATTCAACAAGAAGACATAACCATACTTAATATATATGCACCCAACTTAGGCGCACCCAGATTCATAAAGCAAACCCTACTTGATCTGAACCAAATGATAGACAACAATACTGTAATAGCTGGAGACTTTAACACCCCACTGACAGCACAGGACAGATCCTCCAAACAGAAAATAAGCAATGAAATCGTAGACTTAAATGAAATTACAGTTTTTGAAGGCTTTATACTTTTGTCTTAAGTTCCCTCAATATGAGTGGCAGGGATCATGGGTTTAGCTATTTCCTGGGCAGCCTCTTTTCCAGCGGGGTGGTTCTTGGAAGGAAGCTCCCAGAACTTAACTAGGATATCTGAGAAAGGCAGAGAGGGAGCCCTTTACACAGTTCCACTGGGAGACCGGGAATGTAAATTCATGCCACTTGCTACAAACTCTGAAAAGCCCTTGAGCATTTGCATTTGCTTATGAAACATTCTCTTGACTTGATCAAATGAAAAACAATGTGAACCCTGCCCATGGGTTATTTATCCCAGCAGTGAATGCTTAGAGTGTCTGAGATTCTATCACCACAGAAGTCCCTGTGGACCTTGGGCATTTTTACTCTGAATTTAAATAAGCCTGGTGCCTTTGCATTTGTCCTTACACATCATATTTTTGGATGAGAGAATTGTCTGAAAGGCTGTGCTCTAGACCCTCTGTAAGAGGGGAAGCCAAACCATTTGATCAGGACTAGCTCCCTAGGATAGAGGTCAGCAAATTACAGCTCACAGGACAATACAGCCTCTGCTTGTGTTTTTTTTTTAAATAAAGTTTTATTAGAACACAACCACATTCATTTGTTTAAGGATTGTCTATTGACTGCGTTCACATTATAGCAACAGAGTTGAGTAGTTGTGACAGAGACCACCCGGCCTGCACAGCCTACACTATTTCCTATACGGTCTTGTATAGAAAAAGTTTGCTCACCCCAGGCACATGGCACAGCCTCCTCTCCAGACTTCACTGAAAGCATGGTGGAGAGTAGGACGGAGGAGGAAGAATGACCTACATGGGTTCCATTTCCCCTCTCTGTGCTCAGGGATCCCTCCTCCCTCCTACTACAGGAATCACAAAGTTCTTTTATCTTTTTTTTTTTCCAGAGACAGGGTCTTCCTCTGTTGCCCATGAGCTATCATGCCTGACCACAAAGTTCTTTTATCTTTGACTCCCAGGTGTACAGAGGTGAATGAATTGTGTTACTCAATCCATAGCACAAAGCTCACCCCCACCAATATATTCCTGCCGGCTAATGTGTGGTGGACCACTCCCAACCATACATTGTCTATATTGGGTTCTCAGTGAAGGTAGACGGGATTTGGGGTTTCTCAGAAGATGGAGATTCAAGTGGGCCTATCTCTAAAAAGGCAAGAAAGAGCCAGGACAGTGTTAGTCCCTGAACAGCGGCTGAATCAGTACCACTGTGCCCCTGGTGTGAGGCAGACCTAGCAGGATCTCTGTGCTCTCTTCCCACACCACGCCCTCTGGAGAGGGTGTGTTCCCTTCCCAACCCTGAGGCCCCCGTGAGCTATCAAGGGACTGGGGGGTGGGGAAAGATGAGCAGGAAATCTCAACAATTTGCCAAGTAAAGGGGGTTCAATGATTTTGTGTTAGACTCAAGGGAAGGGTACTCCACTTTAACCAATTATTATTCCCACAGAATATTGTAAAGTGTCCTGACCAAAGTTTTAATCTCAGCTCTCATGAGGACTCATGCTTTTCATGCTGCTTTTTCTATATTGTTAACAAAAGAACTCTGTCTTTTGACATTTGATGCTTTTCCAATAGGAGAGTAGGTAATAATTGGTAGACTAAAACTAGGGATTTGCATGTACATTTACAGGAATGTTTGAATTTTAACAATGTTAATGTTGTCAGGCTACTAATATAGATTCAGAAAGTTTTTACGATGTACCTAATGTACCACTCAAATTAGTACTATTTGTTCTCCCTCCCCCTCCCCTCCAATTTTAGGGCATTCCTGATTTATAATTAGGGAAGTACTTTGAAAGGGGGCAGTGGTGAATTAAAAAGAGGGCTGATCTACCGCAGGGTGTGATGGAACAATCTTATTTACTGGCCCAGAGGGTTGGGGCTCTGCAGAGGAAGGTAGTAAGGGACTGAGCACAAGGCTTCAGTGTGGATACAACTGTCCCCTAAGTCACCCCTGGGGGTCCAGATAGGCCCTTTGGTAATTCTGCTAATTAAAGGAAGGATCTTGATGGTCCATAATTCACCCTTTTTGTATCTAATCAATATCTCCTTCAACTCAATTTCTTAAACTTATAAATAGAATGGGGGACTTGTATTAATAGTTCAGCTCATGGCTGATTGTTTTATCTGAACAATGTCCCCTCATGAAAAAGCACACACACAAGTCAAGCTGTCAGAATAAGATAACTCAGACCACCTCTCTACCTCCTGTCTTTTTATGAATATGACTTCTATCCACACACATCTCAGCATTGCAGAGAGACTAGCAATCTTTCCAATTTTAAATTAACAAGGGCTAAGAAAACCTCTCTCTAAAATTTAATCTGGGAAAGGCTATACGTCTAGTTTATAGCTAAAGAGATTATACACTCATTAAATTGAAGTGCCCATCAGGATTAAAGCAAGAAGGTCTATGAAAGGAAGAGTCTTCATCAATGAGGAAAGCATGAAACATAATAAGATTCATTTAAAAATAGAATTTTTAGGGTGAACAGTTACAATAAGCTTTTCACCCAGGAGGTTGCTATTTTATTAATCCTAATTAGGTACCTTTTTTTAAAAAAAATCTTAAGCAAGGGTAGTCCCTTCACTCCTACTGCAGAGCAAAAGCTCTTTTTAAGCACTTCAGCTGTCGGCCAGGACTTTCTGCTTAGCAGTTGCTCTAGTAAGAAATCTTCCTCTTTCCTGCACCCATTCCCCAGGACACATTCCACAGTTTAATGCAACCTCTCTCATAGGTCCTAATGATGTTTGTTCAACTATTTGTCATCTTCCCACCCACATGCAAAAGTCACAAAATGCCGAATGTCATTTTTAAGAAAACCAAGAAAGTCAGAACTCCTCATGATAGCCTAAAGAACAGTCAGTTTTTAGAACTCAAATCATGATGATAAGGGAAATGCCAAATAGCATTTTCCTCTGTGAACAAACTACCCACCGAATACGCCGAATAAATTTTTTAAATTAAAAAATACATAGAGTCTACAACTCACTCAAAATAGCAATTTTAATCAAGGAAACACATGAAACCCTAATTTATTAGTCAGAGCTCTCATGAAGTTAAAGCTATATGAGCTCAACATTTTTCACATTTGTTTTTTAAAAATGTACTTACTCAATTCATTTCTATCTATAGGACATTTTCTAAAGGAAAGAAGCCAGTCTACTCCCCCATCACCTAACACTTTCAGATTTTTGGTTCCCTTGAGTTGTAAATAGTCTCTTGAAAGTTTCAAGCCTGCATTACATTTCAAAAGGATCAGGCTAGATCGGGAGGCAATACGAGAGACAATGAAATGTTTTTAGTTTTGTGCGCGTTGACATTTCTTAGGATATAAGCCACTAAACTGTTGTATCATCCCTTCCTCTCACTCAATTCTGCCTTATTTCCAACTGGAACTCTTTGTCTATCATTTCTGAGCTCTGTGCAGAAAAACAAAATATGAGTCAGAAATTCACAAGCAATGGATAGTTAGTATAGTGCCTAGAGTAGGGAAGGGAAGAAAAGATTTCTTTAGAATTGACTGCTATGAAGAAGGTTCTTCTCTGGCTCTCATTTTTACCTTAACCCTTTGGCCCACTACAGAAAAATAATTTGCTTAAGGTCTACTATCTGAGAACTTTGATCAGGCTCTCAGCTCTCTCATCTCAAATGTCAGGAGAATTCAAAGCACTTGTTGAGTTTATAGGAATATTTCCTTTTAGTATTCCTTATTCTCATTATTTTCCAGCAGATGTGGTAATTGAAAGGCTATGATAAGAAACCAGCACTATATCAGAACACTGTGATGGACTCTCCTTTCCTTAGAAATCAATGTATTTAATGCTATTGATATCTGAATAGTAAGTTACCTTCAAAGTGGCTAGAATGTAAGCTTCTAGGGGACAGGGATTCTTATCTGTTTGTTCACTAACATATATCCCAAGAGATCAGAATAGTGCTTGCATATGTTAAGTGCTCCCTAAGTATTTGTTGACTGAAGGAATAAAGTTAGAAGACAAGGTTCTGCTATGTGCATTAGACATTTATGTTTCGGAAGTGGGAATAAAAAGGCAGAGTCAACTGTGAAAAAAGATGCACTTGGCTCCTAATAGATGTTAATCTTTTGGGTGGATTTGCTTTTTAAAAGGGTTAGATTTTCCTTTTAAGTGTCCCTGACTCACAGAAATGCTGGCTGGCAAAGGAGAGATTACAGAAGCAAAAAGCAGTAACGTTTTAATCTTTATGTCTGAACTTTTCAAATTCTAAAATTCAACTAATGATGGTCTTTCCCCAATTTTCAGAAAATAATTGTTAACGAAGACTATATTTCCAATTTTGAGTTTGTGTTGTTTTTCTAAAAACCTTGTTCTTAAAAACTTTTTTCAACTAGAATGTGTGTATGTGAGATACTCGCATTTTCTTCTGGAAAATTCGTATATATAATTGCCTGCTTTTGGCAACTCTTATGGAACCCAAGAGCTCTGGTGTTAGGTTCAATTTTGGTCTGCCAATTAGTAACAACTTCTCATGTTAGTTAATCCTTCTCAGCTCCAGTTTCTCCACGTGGGAATAATAATGAATAGAGCTGCAATAAGGAATAAAAGAGGTCTCCATATTGCTAGCTTCCTGGGTCTTGCCTACCTCTTTAGATCATGTCTACAAACACAAAGTTTCTAGTTCTTTTTAATCCTGTTTTTTTTTTTTTTTTGGTAACAAGGTAAGTAATTTACTGGGCAGGTGGGGGGGGGAGGGGCAGGAAGCATATTTTAATCCTGCACACTGCGGCTATATTACTTCTCCAATCAAATTTTCAAGACTTTGCTTGTGGGTAAAAATATAAAGTTTACCTGTTACTTTTTTTGTTCTGGTGGTAAAACACACATTACATAAAATTTGCCATTTTAACCATTTTTAGGTGTATAGGTCAGTAGCATTAAGTACATTCATATTGTTGTACAACCATCACCACCAATTATCTTGAGAACTATTTCATTTTCCCAATTGGAAACTCTGTACCAATGAAAAGATAACTCTCCATTTCTCCCTCCTTCACCCTTGGTAACTTATAATCTACTTTCTGCATCTATGAATTTGACTACTCTAGGTACCTGATATAAGTAGAATCATACAATATTTGATCCCTTCATATCTGGCTTGTTTCACTTAGCATAATGTCTTCAAGGTTCATGCATGTTGTAGCATGTATCAGAATTGTATCCCTTTCTAAGGCTGAATAATATTCCATTGTATGTATGTACCACATTTTATTTACCCATTCATTTGCTGATGAACTTTTGTGTTTTTCTGCCTTTTGGCTATTGTGAATAAAGCTGCCATGAATGTTGGTACCCAAATTGGAGCTCTTGCTTTTAATTCTTTTGGGTATACATCCAAGTAATGGAATTGCTGGATTATATGGTAATTCTATGTTTAATTTTTTGAGGAACTACCTGTCATACGGTTTTCCTCAGTGGCTGTACCATTTTATATTTCCACCAGCAAGGCATAATGTTCCAACTTCTCCACATCTTTGCCAACACTTGTTATTTTCTGTTTTTTCAATTGCAGCCATCCTAGTGGGTGTGAAGTGATATCTCATTGTGGTTTTGATTTGTGTTATCCTAGTTATTAGTAATATTTGGCATCGTATTGCTTTTTGAATCAACTAGAACTCCTTGGCTGGATAGTCAGGCCCTGTAGCACCGTCTCACATCCTGCATGAGCCTGTGTGCACCCTCTCTGCTTAGTTTTCTACTCTCCATCTTCCTGTGGTGTCCCTCTCCCTGCCAGCCCTTGGCACAACCCAACAGAAGCCAGAGGGCAGGGGACTTGGGATGGAGTACAGATCAGCCTCCCGGGAGGCTGGTCAGGGTGGGGTAATAGGAAGGCAAAAGGGAAAATGGAAATTATCCACCATTCCAATATTTTAATGACTATATCCATCACAATATCTAGGACAATCATGGGCTTATGGTAGACTAATAAATGCATATGAATTTGTTTTTTGCCTGATGTCTTAAAGCAGAAGTTGGGGTTAAGCCTGTGAGCTACCTATTTTACCTATAGCTCCAGATAGTTCATATGGACGACCAGTTACAGAGCCATGCCTGCCATGACAATTGTTTTGCCTTCCAGCAGCCACGAGTCCCACACACCATCAGCCCCTCCTCTCACCATCAATCCACAGGGTCAATATATGGATAGCTGGATGATGGGTGCACAGTTTCTCTACTTTTGTGTGTATTTCAACTGTTCCATAATCAAAAGTTTATTCAAATAAAGATATCAGGCCTCACCACTGACCATGTGAGGAAAGGGACCACCCACGGTCTTATCTACCCATCTAATTCTTTGCATTGAATAATTAATATGGGATCTATGGGTAATTATTATTAGATTTAAAATTTTTAGCTATACAGCTAATTCTGCGATGACCAATGCTTAAAGCATTTTCTACGTCTATGATATATAAACGTAAATTATAGGCCATATTATATAGTCATTTTTAAGTTATGCTTGTTATTTGATATGTATACAAAATAACATTTAAATACCTCCTATGATTACACTGGAAGATTCTCCCCAGTGTTACTGAAATCAGTTGCAAATCTTACTTCCAGATAGATACATAAAGTACTAGAAAAGTAGCCAAAAAAAGAGACATGGACTCAACAGGCTGCCAAAAATAATAATAGAACTTTAAATGTTAAACAGCTTTTTAAAAAGCTCTTGTCTGGAATGAGATGCATTTACTCAAGTTGTTCTTCCCCCATCCTCCTGCTTCTTGTTACCGACCTGCCTTGCTGGCTGACAGCCGGATGAGCTGGTGGGCCCAGGCCGGCTGAGTCAGCGGCAGCAGCTGTTTGGTATGGATGCATGGAGCTGGCAGGAACCAAGGTGGAGGGCGGCATGGAGACTGAGCACTTCGGGAAATTTTAAATTGGAAAAAGAAAAAAATGAACAGAAGTACTGAGTTGCCGCTGTGAGGGCAAATTGCCCTTCATCTCTCTGTGGGCATCATAAAATGCACTTGATGACTGAGGCCAAAATTGGTCTATTTGCTTTGTTTCTTTGGTGAAAAATGAGAAGACCAAGGCTTGTCCTCTGGTTGGCATCACATTCCTCTATGCACAAGTTGTTTTCTGTTACAAATGGTTTTACAGGTCACGTAAGGGGTAACGGGCAAGAGTTAGTATTTTTCTGTCATCACTTTGGAAAGTATATCAGGACATTTCATTCCAAGCTGTCCCTCTAAGCCTGGTTGTCCCTATTCACGTACTCAAAGGAAAACTGGCAAGGGGCCCAAAGCACAGGATGAGGTATAGTGATCTCCCCAGTCAGGTCATTGCAGCCTGGACCCTTGAGAAGTTCAGCCAGTGGGGACCACTTTGTGCGGAGGGTCACTCAGTGCTTTCCTGTAGGAAATGTTCCTGAGGTCAAGTCCATGTTTCAGTGAGTCTCCCCAGTTATAGGAACGGGCACTTAATACCACAACTTCTAAGCTGCCTGTTTTTAAAAAATGTTCCTAATAAAAAATTAAAATTAAATAAGATAATGTGCTTAAAGCATATAGCACTGTGTCTTGCACATTGTAAAAGTCAATAAATGTTAGCTCTTATTTATGGTTTTCCTAGCCATGAGCACAGCAAACTGTATTCTAAATTACTTGTTCATTCATTTAGCAAACAATCATGGAGCACCTACCACATGTCGAGCATTGTTTTTGGTCAGCAGGGATGTAGCAGTGTACAAGTGAGGCAAGATCTCTGCTCTCATCAAATGCACACACTTTGGGAGGGAAGACAGACAACAAAGTGTTAAACTAAATAATTCCCTTTTATAATTGCTGTAAATAAAACAAAACAAGATCATGGGGATAGAGAGTGACCGAGGGGGATGGGATGGGGAGAGAAGTTGGCTCTGGACAGAGTGGCCAAGAAAAGCTTCTCCAGGGGTGGAAGTTGGATGGTAAAAGGGAGCCATGTGAAGATTCAGAGGTGCAGCATCCCAGCAGAGAGAACAGCAAGAGAAAAGGCCCTGAGGCAGACCCCACCTCAACACTGAGCCCTATTCCCACATGCAAAACTGCATTCCTTTTTGCTGTCATTTTAATAGTGTCCATTTTCAAGGCATCCAAGTATTCTACCTGCAATCAGAATAAACTGCCACCAGGAGAGTTGTGGTACTGTGGTGAGAACTAATCCATTTATGCAAATGGTGTAGAAATTTTAGTTTAACCAAGTTTGAGAACTGACTCCCTGAATAAGCATTGCTTGATGTCACTATTCCACATTTCCTTGGGAGGACCCTTTTTCAATCTGGGGACCAAGCCCACAATTCACTGCTACTCAAATCACACAGGTTTAAGAGCAGAGTATGAGATAGGTGTATAATCTTGAACAGGCCATTTAGACTTGCTGTGACTTAGCTTGATCATCTATAAAACAAGAGGAATGGCTTAGACCAGTACATCTAAGACTTCAATGTGCCTTCCAATCCCCTGGAAATTTTGTTACCTGCAGACTCTGACTCAGGAATCTGGGGCAAAGTCGGTCATTCTGCATTTCTAACCAGCTCCAGGCTATACTTATGCTGCCCACCCTCAACCACACATCTGAGTAGTTTAGACTACTGTATCTCTAAGATGCCTTCTAGATAAAAATTGAGGACTCTGCGTTCTAAGCTCACTATGATTTGAACTTCAAGTCTTTGACCTAATCTAAATCACATAAAGATCTATGATGGCAAAGACAGGTGTGACATTCCTACAATACACAACCTGTGCTTCCTACTGCATTGCCCAATCCTTGAAACTCAAGGTCACTGCCTCACCTCAGCTACCTGCTACAGCAACACCCACGTATGACTGGTGAAACTCTTTATGTCTTATCAAATTCATTATGATGAAATGAGGAAGCTCTGATTTCATAAGTATGCCAACAGTCAGGCTGGAAAGGAATGTTTTGTTTATCAGAGTTAGCAATCGTAAAGGAGCATAATAATTTAATTTATATTATTTGATTAATAAATGTAATCATTGGGTAAGATACATATATGCATTTTTGGAAACTTTTTATACATAGCTTACATTTTTTTTAAATTTCAGGCTATTACGGTGGTACAAATGTTTTGGTTACATGGATTGCTTTTGTACTACTTGAGTCAAAGTTATAAGTGTGCCCATCACCCAGATAGTGCACATTGTACCTGTTAGGTATGATTTCACCCATCCTCTCCTCCCTACTCCCACCTGCATGATTTCTGTTGAATTTTGTGGTATTTCTTTTTCCATTCTTATGATACTTCACTTAGGAGAATGGTCTCCAGCTCCATCCAGATTGTTGTAAAAGATATTAATTCATTTTTTATGGCTGAGTATTACTCCACGGTATACATACATTACATTTTATTAATCCACTCATGAATTGATGGGCACTTGGGTTGATTTCACATCTTTGCAATTGTGAATTGTGCTTCAATAAACATTGTAGATATTTTAAAAATTACACTAAATTCCATATAGTCTTGGAAGTTCAATGAAGGACATTGTTGTTGGTTTTACCTTAATTACACAAGCTGGAGTTTACTTTGAGGGGGTTATTAGGTAGATAACTTGTTAGAGTAGAAAATCCTTCAAATTTTCTCATTAAAGCCAGTTGTCCCCTTGGCTTTTTCTCTCTGAAAGAGGGAGGTGAGGTGGCTGGTTTCCCATGGCTCTCAGAAGATCTGCTGTCTCACAGGCCAGGAGAAGGCGAAGTGTGAAGACAAATAATTCAGGGAATTACGAGTTATTGTTGCACTATTTAAAGTAGAGAAGAAAGATAGTGTCATAGGGCTACTGTCATAGTGATAATAATGGTTTACATTTAGTGTCTCCTCAACGTTTTAAAGTGTATTCAGGAAGTGACTATCTATGGTTATACCCTTTCATGATGGAGAACTGATGGCTAACGAGAGCTATCGACTGATAACTGATAAAGAGAGGGGTGAATTCAGGTCTTCTGTCCCACGTAATTTGCAGCACATGGATGATGTTCCAATTACAGAATATTAACCCAGTCTTTACAAACATCCCCAAGCTCACAGAACATGGCATACGGAGGAAGAGCAGGAATCTATCTGGTTCTGTTGATTCTCAGATTGACATCTTCGTTTGTTAAACCCGGGACTTGTGATTACCTCTGTTGGATTGTTAGGACCACACGATCTATATTTCCCATTAAATGTGCTCCACTGTAGAAAGTACCCTGGGGATAGATTGAGCTCAGCCAGGATGTCAATAAATGGCATAATGGAATTAACTGGCATTTCATTCATCCTTCAATGTTTCTTCTCCCAGACATCAGTCCAAAGGTTCATAGTGTCATGAGGCATCCTTCAAAGAGGAAGCAAACAAATGAAATAGGACTTATTTCCCCTAATCCTTCTCAGGCTATGCAGGGCACTCCCCAGTGTAAAGCTGGCCATTTCAGAAAACATCCTACAAATACTGGTCAGTTGGCACCTGTATTTTCAATCAGCTTTTTCTTTTTTAAATGTTTGCTCTGAAGGAAGATGCTCCACCTGGAGTGCGTGAACATGCATTTCCAAACAGGTGATATTACTGAACAATTACTCACAGAGAAGCCGATTCTTTTGTAAAAAGCCAATAGGAAACAGATAGCAAAACACATTGAATATGCACCTTGGCCGCTTTTGGCACTAACAAGGAAGAGAAGTATTTATCCATGATTTCTACCTATTGTGAGCTCCTTATATTGTTCATAAGAGCCACAACAAATATTTAGAAATGGTCATAACACATAAACAGACAACAATTTTAACAGACAGCAAAGCCTGGGTTAGCCTGGGTTTTATTGACTTCCCAGACATAGTAGGCATTTGTAACTTACAATTATGCATATAGGCGGGAGTCTCTATTGATCCTATCATAAGAGACATCTTAAAAATAAATTCCTACCCAAATGAACGAAACCAAGTCACAGGCCAACATCCAGCACATGATATAGAGTGAAATACCCCCATTCCAGACACAATGGAAAGCCAAACGTCAACAGAGACATCCAGGATTTGTTTCCTTTTTTTTTTTCTTTTCTTTTCATGTTTAACCTGTCCTTGTTCTCTGGAAGATGACACTGGCTTTTACAGCTGGCACGTTAAATTGAACTGTGGCCCTTTCAAGAATTAGAAGGGCCACACCCACCTACCCATCCCCCACCCGGACGATCCTGGCCTCAGCTGGGGAGCAGGGTGCCTAGGCCATGGCTCCCAGCAGCAGCAGCAGCAGCAGCGGGATTCTCCGAGGAATCCCAGCCTCGTGCTGCCAGTGGGTCAGCCCTGCCACACCTACTTTTGGGGACGATGAAAAGCAGCAGCCATGGGCAGCTTCAGAAGGAGCAGTGCAGCGCGGACCTGACTCCCCTTGTCTTTTGATGACTCAGATCTGAAGGTGGTGACAACCTCACATATTCCTGCTGAGACTCCAGCTGGAGTTTATGACCACTTCCTAACCTATTCTTTCAGGGTTCAAGAAAGTGTGTGTGGCGGGGTGGGGACAGGAGTGACCTTTATGGCAGAGGTATGGGCAATGTCCTGGCAAGGTACCAAAACACCATTTGGACCAGGTTCTCTGTTCTCTTACCCCACAGCTTTCTTCTCTTCATTAGCTCAAAGGACTTGATTACTTGCTAGGAGCTAATCCAGGGATCTGGGTCACCAAAGTCATCCACTCTCCAAATGATCAGGGGGCATTGATGGCCACAGCAATCAGAGTTCTGAAGCAAAGGAATCCTGGTACCAGAAGCATGTTCTCCCATTGAGAGGACCTGCATTCCCTTCCCCGCCCTCCCACTCTTGTGCAACTGCATCTGACCTGGCTCTCCTACTGTGGAGATACTTTCCCAGAGAGAACGGTGCTCCTTTTCAAGGCTTTTGGCCTCCCTCTCTTGGTTATAACAATGGATAAGGGGCTCCCGGTCACCAGATACTCCTTCTACGGTCCTGTTTTGGGCTGCAGAGGATGGATCTAGTTTGGCAAAAAGCCTTCTTCCCTACACACAAGCTCTCACCTGACAACCACAGAGAGGTCCTATGCAGGACCACCAACTTTCTGCACACTTCTTCGAAGCCCTGGGCAAGGGGCAAAAGGTGGCTGGAAAGATCTGCAGTTAGCCTTCCAGAACCAACGCAACTGTATGGAATTCCTGCTGCTACGCCTCACCTTGCTGCTTGCAGGCTGCTGACTTGGAAATGGAACCCACCATCAAGCAAGAATCAGAAAGACTTCACTCTTGGCCCACTAAGACCATTTGAGTTCGTTTGAAGCATTTTTAGGCCTTTATGTCCTATTTTTACTTCCTCCCCTTGCTTATCTTGGATAACCTAGAAAGGAGCTGAGAGATGTAAATAACGTTTCCGATTGTGGAGATCTGGGGCCCAATCAGCAAGGAGGGGCATGATTAAATCCGGGCTGACTCAGAGATGGCAGGCAAGGACAGCAAGGGGAGCAGACATCTGCGAGGACTCGGGCAACTCATTAGGGAGGAATTTTAGGAACAGAAGAGGGAGAAGCTGTGGCACAAACTGGTGCCGAGGAACAGGATTCGCTCCCGGTCCCCATCCCCTCCCCAAACCAGCCTCTTGCAGCACGCGACTGTGATTGGAGACATGCAGTTAGATACAGCCAAATCCTGGGTGACAAAAACAGTGTGCTATAGGACTCTATGTTTGCAGAGCAGGGGGACTAAATTTCATTTCAGTCCATCAACATGAACTGAGCACTATGAAATCCCAGGCACTGTGATCAGGGATAGGACAGACATGAGAAACAGTTTCTGTTCCCAGCCTAGAGACAGAGCTTTATAAGATTTAGCCTCAGATCCCTCTATTAGCTAACAAGTACTCAATGTTCATTCATAAAACGAGGAGAAGAAAGCAGTGGTCTGAGCTGCAGATCAGAGATTGCTCAGGTGCAATCCAGGGGCTTGTGCCAGTGGGAGTTCAGCCCAGCCCTGATCTAGCACAAGCCAGGGAGGAAGGGCACCCAGGGCTGCACTTACAGTTACTCTGTCACTCAGTTACCAGCAGTGAGCAAAATAATGAACCAAATAGGCAAAAATCTCTGCCTTGCAGAGCTGACATTCTTGGGGGAAGATGCTGTTCATAAATAACAGTCAGAGGACTTAGCAAATTATATGGTAGGTTGGAAAAAGCATATATGGAAATAAAGAAAAAACTAGAGTAGGGTAAGGGAATTGGGGGAACTGCAATTTAAAAATAGGGTGCTCAGGGAGGGCCTCCCTGAGGTGGCATCTGAGCTGGGACCTGGTGGGAGTGAGGCCTGCTCAAGGGGTGGATGTCGAGGGGCCTGAGCGCAAGCCCTGGGCCCTCCACCACCTGCGTCAATCAGGCCAGGAAGGGCCTCCCCTCTGCAACATTTCCAGGGCCTGGAAGGAGGCTGTGTGCTCTTCTTGTATGTCCTTCTCTTACAAGGCCTGGGACTTAGTAAATGCTCAGTTATTATAGAATCCAGTGACAAGGCATATGCTGGGACAGCCTCCTAGGCCTGCTCTGATTAGGGTTCCCTTCCTGAGCTGAACAAGACCTGGTGGAGCTCTGGACATAGACAAATTGATGGTGCAGCATTGTAGCAAGAGAGGACGTTGAGCAAGGCCTTAAGAATAATTCCCTATCCTCATCCTCTTGGATTACAGTCCCTGCATAAGTGCTCAAGTGGGATAATGTCCTGGGAACCCAACCAACTCAGAGAAACATTGTCCAACCGTTTTCTGTCCTGCCAGACAGTTGTGTGATCTGGCCAGAAGTACAGGTCTTTCTAATAATCCAGTGTAAGCATCTTTGGCTCCTCCCTGTACCAGCCCCATCTCACAGGCTGCTCAGATGCTCTACCGGTCACCTGTTTCCCAGACCCTCGGCCACTTGCTGTACTGTAGCAGCCATTGCTGGGACTGATTCTATGAGGGCGCCAGGCAGCTCAGCCTTGTCACCTACACCCATCCATGGAGACAGATGTCCTGAGACTCTACTACCTCTGGATTCCATGAAGCCCTGGGCCAATGGGTGCAAGATCTGTATCACACCCTGGCCAGGCGTTGCAACGGAAGTGCAGGGCACTAGAGGAAAGGAGCAGGTAATTATCCTCTGTCTCAATGTCTGTCCTGTGCCCTGTTCCAAGAGTGCACTTAGCAAATGAAAGTAAAATGGTAAGAATTCTGCTTGTTTCCCTGGATGAATGTCCGCTAGACAGATTTCAGATGTCTTTGTTCTATGTGTAAAATGCAACTATAAAAATTCAGGATGAACTCCCACCCACAAGACTCCATGCTTCAACTTTTTCAACAATGACCAACACAAGGGACTCAGATTCCTCCCAGTGAGAAATACCATATGATTGCTTTTACTCCTAGAATCTGTTTTAAAATTCATGCCTCTCTAGCCCTCTGCTTCCCTTTCCCTGTAGGAAATGAACAATAAATGATACTACCTTCAGTTAGAGGCACTATCCTACAAACAGAGACACCATGAAGACATGAATTGCCATTAGGAGTGTGTGCGTTTGTGCGTGTATGTGCATGTGTCTGTGTTCATGTGTGTGTGCTTTTTCCCGGCTCCCAAAAACCAGCTAAATGCTTTTAAGCTTTGCTTTCAATTTTTTTAAAACTCAGATAATTTTCCAGGATTTAACTCGGCTGAATTCATCAAATGCGCTTTGTTTTTTCCATCATGGATCAGCAAAGGCAATTTTCAGAACGACTCTGGAGGGATTATTTCTCTAACGCGTTTCTTCCCTGAGAGGAATTCGCCTGTTTGCCTCATTTGGAGCTGAATCTGCCTCCCTCGGACCTGTGCTAGAGGCTGGTGAGAGTGAATACTTGGTCTTTTTCACAACAAAATAATAGGAGGTCTATTTTTCTCAAAATTTCTTTTGCTTGATGCAGGCTCCTGAGTTCATGTGTTGAAATTGCACATGGAGTGATTTTAGTAAAGTTTTGATGCTTTGAGGCTTACTAGTGCACTCCCATGGATCTGCCTAGCCTCAATAAGTATTTCTTTATAGAGCAGAGGAAGAAGAAAGAACTCTCTACTCTGGGAGCATATACCATTGCAGGCCTCTGGGGGCTGATTATGAAGTTCTGATATATGAGCATCACCTCCTAAGTCTCATTCTATGCAAGCTGGTCTACCGAGAGGATCTAAGAATAAAAGCTGTGTGCAGAGATTTGCAGAGAGGGATTCTGTGCTCACTTTTAACACACATAATTCTATGACGGCTCCCTCATCAACCACATGTAAGGGTTATCTCTTTTGCACAAAGGATAAATTTAAAACTCCCTAGATTGGCATGCAAGACCTGTTGTAGAAGAGCTGCCAGTCATCTCTCCTCCGTGAATTCCCCCCTCTGCACTGCACTCCTCCAAGTCCAGGACACCTATCCCAAAGCAAATGTGATCTGCCAGCCTCAAAGGCACCTTCTGTTTGCCCACCTCTGACCCCTTTCCTTACAGAGATTCCACTACCAGAAAGTGTCACTCTCACCTTCTGAAATTACACTCACCTTCCCAGGCTCAAATTAAATGACATCTCCTTCAGGAAGCCTTCTCAGATGGCCCCTCCCAGTTGGAATTTATCTCTTCTCCTCCAGTCCCTTCGCATTCTGTGTGTCTCCTTTGTGGGATTTATCAGAAGGCTGGGGAAAGGAAGGTAGAGCAGCAGATCTTGGGGGCAATTAGGAGAAACTGGTGCAAATCACACACAGGTGTTTTGAATTTCACTCCCTTTTTGTTAGGAGGGAAGTATGACATTGGTGAGACTGGAACCTGGCAGAAGCAAAGCAGGAAAGGCTGGTGGGTTTGAAAAGAACAATGGGTTCCAGGATATTCCAGAATACTCAGGGATGAAGTCTCCATGGGAGATCCAGAGAATGGGACCAAGGTTTTAAAATCCTGGCTCTCGAACAAGGGCTGAAGTTTGATCTGTGTCTATGTTGGTGACGATTAATGAATAGCTTTACAGAGGAATTGCCTTACATCTAAAGTGCTGTCCAAGATTCTCTGTGTCTCTGGGGTTGAGACCATTGGATGGAGGCGGCAGGAGTTAATAGGGCTAGAGCACGTGTCACAGACAGCTTGATGGCTCTCTTCTTTGTACCTCATTCATTTCGCTTTGAGCATCTTGAGGGCTGGGATCAAGTCTTACTCATCTTGAGACCTTCTGCACACTGGCAATGAATAAATAATGGCTGTAGGATTGAATTGAGTTAACGTGAATGAGCCCTGGTAAAGGGTTTTCATCCTAATAGTTTTTTAATAGCATCTATAAGAAAACTAGGCTCAATTTTATGTAGTTTTAAAATATTTTATTTAGTTTGAATCAGCTTTAAGGAGGAAAATGCTTCTTTCAAATAGGTATGTTTGTTGGGAAATATAAAACCACTCAGAAAGCACCTTCATCTGACTCAGCTGTAAGTAATTCAGTCTAGCTTTGGTCCAATAGTATGAGGTGTTTCCTCTCTATTTGCTTTGAAATGTAGAGTCTTTTTCAAATATTAAAAAAAAATCTGATACAGAGAATTCATGTCAACTTTGTAATTGGGGGAAAATATAAGTATGCACAAAAAAGAAAAGAAAAATATTCATGCCACCCAAAGATAAATGCTTTAGCTACATTTTGGTGTATGACTTTCTAACACTTCCCCTAGTATTTCTGAATCTTCCCTAGGTTCTTATAACTAAAGGCACCCAGAATCCTGTTTCAGGACTATGGCTAGAATATTCTTTCTGTTTGGTAATTGCCTGAGTCTGACCTTGAATATCATCCTACTTTCTCTGAGTTCTCTCCCACTCCCCATTCATTCTGAGGTCTCCCACTTCATGCTTGCTCCTCTCTCCCTGTCTGGTAGAATCTGTTCTCAGGAAAATCTCTAACTACTAATTCACACTAAAGTTTAAATGACAAGTAAAACTGTGTGCTACTCATTCCAGAAGTATTTGCATTTAGAGCTGAAGCCTTAAATGAAAGAACTGAATCCCTGGTTCTAAGCCATAAAGCCCTAATAAAGTATTTCTTTATATACTATCTCTGGAGGCATGTGCAGGTTTCAGTATCCTGAAGGATGCCAATATTGAGGAGACTCCTTAAGAAAATTATAAATACAAAATTAGGTATAAAAGAATATTTATTTAGAAGAAAGGCATGCAATTGAGTTGCCCTAAAGTTCAATCTTTAGGAGCTTTATAAAAACTCACTTCTGATTTTTTTTCATTGATCCTTACCATCCAGTGAAATTGACAAGGTAGGTACCATTAGCCCCACTTTACAGATAAGGAAACTGAGACGCAGCGAAGTCACACTGTCAATGAATAGAATCATGTACTAACAGACACAGGAGGTATCTACCATAATGAACTGCAGCCAAGAAAAGTTACATGCTGTGCTGTGACAATGAGAATATTTGTAGATGAGATCCAAACCCAGATCTCCTGGCTCCAAGCCTGCTGTACTTTCTAATATCTGTGCCATCTAGCTGAGCTGAGGGTATAACTCACAGCTGCTGAACTTAACTACCCAGTATTTTTTCCTCCAACCTCAATGTAGACTGACCCCCAAAAAAGAAAGAAAGAGGTACTATTGTCACAGATTTGGCCTTTTCATATATATAAATATGGTGAAAAACAAAACTTAAGAGTATCATTTTAATACATGAGGAGTCCCCAGAGAAACAGGGATGTGTCAGGTTTCACGTGATAGCAGTTCCCAGAAAAATTTTCATGTCAGATTTGTATGAAGTAAATTACATGGTGAATAGAGAACTCATTATTTCAAGGGACTTCATAATAAAACCTTCTGCGAAAAATTAAAAGAATTCTTGTCAATCAAAGAACAACGTTTTAATTTCTCTCTTGACAGTTTGAATGTTCATACCCAGAACTTTCTTAAGGCGGGGCACAATTGCAAACACTAGGAAAAATGTTGGAGTTTGGACAGACCTGTCAGGTGAACAAGAATAAAACCTGAGACACTGTTTGGATTCATTCAACAACAAGGGCAGGCTTCCACACTGTGAAAATATATGTCAGTCCTACTGGTTTTCCTTTCATCTCAACAATGCTAATGCTGTTGCCAATACGATTTCCTGTCCTATCTTTAAAATACAATTATTCACCTATTGTCTTAGAAACTCTGGTGGGTTGATTACAGTAATGGCCCCATCGGCCATGCCTTTCTTGGACCCTTAGAGCTGCAATGTAAACAACCCTGGACTGGCTTTCTGGGGAACGAGAGCCATGAGATCCAGTACCTCCTTTTGCACCCACCATTGCCCTCGCTGACAGCCATCCAACTGCCAGACACGCAAGGCCATCGCAGGCCAGCCAGCTCCCAACTGACTCACCAGCTGACTGCAGACCATGTGCAAGCTCAGGCTGTATCATTCAAGCCTGGCCCAGACCGAAAGAACCACCGAGGCCATCCACACACTCGTGAGCTAAGTAAAGGATTATCATTTTACAGCCTTAAGTTTGGGGATGGTTTGTTTTCCCCACTGATACCAAAAATAACCATAATGTATTCCTACAAAGAATTAGCTACTTTGAGAGCATTTTCTGCTTGAATAAAGACTGAAATTTTAGCATTGGTGGTTAATATTTCATCCTTCATCTATCTGAATATCTTAGACTCAAAATTCTATAGTCAGAGAGCTTAAATAATTCCACAGTATGGCTATTTCACAGGACACACATGTTTAGCAAGAACATTGTTCTGGCAGTCATTAAAATGCAGAAAAAATTAAATTTTCATAACAAAGTCAACTTTCTTTGATGAATAGATCTGATCACATATTCACTCTAAAGATTCAAGAATTTCTCTTTTGACATTTCATCAAATAAAGACTTTTTAGATAAACTAAAACAATAATAATCAATAGAGCAGGGGTTTGGCAGGCTGGCCCTGTATTTTTGTAAGTACAGTTTTATTGGGACACAGTCATGCTCGGTCATTTGCATATTGTCTACAGCTGCTTTCATGTGACAAGGGCAGAGTTGAGCAGTTAGTTGCAATGGAGACCTTGTGGCTCACAAAACCTAAAATATTTACTATCTGACTTTTAAGAAAACGTTTTCCTACTCCTGCAGTACACTACAAATATCTTTTTAAAGTACATCTATTAAAATAGCTATTATTAAGATACTTTAAAATTGCAAGCTCAGGCTTGACAAAACCTAACCAATTGCATTGCAGGAGGAGATAGTATGAAAGGGAGGCAGGGGTATGGTCACAAAAACTGTAGGAATGCAACCACTTTCAGGCCTGTTGGGTGGATTTCCCTCAGCTGAGCTGATGTTAGGTTACACAAATAGGTGAGCCAGTGGTCATAACGGATTTACACAAAGTCAAGCTCCACTGAGCTTTGCCCATCTGTTTTTCTGTAGCCCGTTCATGAAAATCATGTCCCTGGGGAGTCACCTGATTCCTTTGCCAGAACCAGTTATGTTTCAGGGATGTCAGAACTCACAGCCAGGGGAGATACACATTCTGGGTTTGGCATTCACCTTTCTAAGCTTCAGTTGCCTTGATTATCAAATGACCACCAGGTAGTCTCTAAAGTTCCTTCCACATTGAACACTGTGACTCTGAGCTGGTGCTAGTGCTTGTGGTACTGCTAATGGAGCAACAGTTGTGGCAAATAGTGACAATGGCTTCACCAAACCCAATCCGTCCACTGTTCCGGCTTTATTGGATCCTACAGGCCTGCCAACCCCTACTCAGCCAGTTGAAGGGCCTCAAGCTCTGGCAACCCTGCCCTACTGAAGAAACAAGGAACCTGGCTGGTGCCTCACTCAGTGGGGCCACAGCTGGGCAGATGGCAAAGTGCTGTGCCACTGGCTTGTCCCAAAAAGAGACAGGAAGCTGATCTCGCAGGAAGTGATCCTGTATACCCAAGTGTTAGCAGCAAACTCCGAGTGGTAAGAATGCCAAGGCTTTTATTCTCTTTTTATTGATACACATTTTTTGCAATGGTGCATATTCATTGTGTAAAAAGAAAAAGAAACAATAAAAGGTATTTTCAACAGACCCCAGTCCCATCACTAAGACATGGTGACCGCGGAAGGCTGATAGCCGGACCTCTCAGCTGCACACTCCCCGTCTTGGACCACGACTACGTTCCCCTTCAAATCTAGTCTCGACAATTGTTTTTAAATACACTTCCCATGCACAGAAGTGTTACTGGGTGGTTTGTTCTGGGCCACCTCCTTCATGCCAGGCCTGCTCTGGTCCATCCATGTGATTGGGAACGTTTGGATTCTGCCCTGGCAGTTATGCCACAGCCTGGCATTAGAAACACCTGAGGGAGCTTAATGCAAAGTATTATTTCCTGGCCCCCAGACTGGCTTAGTAGCTTAGAAGCAGGACTCGAATGGCTGGCTTTTAAAGTGCCCCAGGTGTTTTTAATGATCCGCTCTATTTGGGACTAGGTCCCTGGGGAACTATAGCCAGCATGTGGTCTGATCTCTCTGGGAAGGTAACCCCGTCTCATGCAGGGCCTTACAGCAGTCAACAAGATCAACATGGCAAAGGGATTAATGGGTCACCTCTTGTCAATCATGTCCGTTTGTTTTCTCTAAACCCTTTCTTTTTATTTTCTTCACTGGGTAAAAAGCAGAACTCCAAACCCATTCTGCCTATGATCAAAGCTCAGTTCTGCCACTTTCTAGTTTTGAGACTATGGGCAAGTTTTTTAACTTCTCTGTGCTCTTATTTGTAAAATAAGGATAATAGTAGTACGACAGAATTTTTGGGTGGATTAAGGAAATTAATATATAAAGTGCTTACAAGAGTGCCTGGAATGTGGTAAAGCTAATTAAGGGTGGCTATTTTATCATTGCTTGATTTTTTTTTTGTGGGGGGAGGGGTCCCTTATGCTGCCCTAGGAGCTCCTGCTTAGGCCCCTTTCTGCAGGAAGCACGGTTTCCTTGGGGCACTGTCACCAGGTCAGAGAGGGACATTTGGGACATGTGTGTCAGTATGCAGATACAACTCCTAACATGGCATTGAAGTTATGAGGGGAATATCGTGCAAGTAAGCAGCTCACAGAGGTACAGGATGGAGGTGGCACAACACACCTGAATGTGGGGCTGCTGGGTCCTGTCAGTGGGTCTACTGCTGGGGACTAGGGACATAGTGGCTCCACGTCAAGACAAGCACAGGTAGGGGCTGCCCAGCTCGGGTCACGCTCTTCTTTCCTAACAGCATGGCTGGCTGTCTTAGTCCATTCTGGCTGCTATAACAAAATACCATAGACTGGGTGGCTTATGAACTCACAGTTCTGAAGTCTGGGGAGTCTGAGCAAGGCACTGGCAGATTCGATGTCTGCTGAGGGCCGCTTTCTGGTTTGTAGATGGAGCTTTGTAGCTCTGTCCTCACATAGTGGAAGGGGCATGCTAGTTCTCTGGGATCTTCTTGTATAAGAGCACTAGTCTCGTTCATGAGGGTTCTGGCCTCATGACCTAATCACCTTCCAAAGGCTCTACGTCCTATTATTAATACCATCACATTGGTGATTAGGTTTCAACTTATGAATACTGGTGGGACACAAACATTCAGACCATACCACTGGCCATTTGGAAAATACCCGATATTTTAAGATGCAATTATCGAAACAATGGACCAAAAGCAAAAGTTGAGAAATTTCATCACTTTCCAAGTTTCAGTTGCAGGTGTGGAGTTTTCAATTTAGTGAATTCCTTTCTCCTGTTCATGCCATGGGTTAATAAACAACCACAGTCGCGGCTGATCACAGAGAGAGAGGGAAAAAAAACATCTTTCCTCCAACCTGTCAACTCCGTACCTGGAGCAATTTGGGATGGCAGAGCTCCAGCAACTGCAAAAAGCTGCCACTACCAGTGTAAATGTAATCTTTTACATGCACGTGAGTTATGCTACTTGGTGGCTGCTTTTTTTTTGAAACTACATTATTAGCAACCCACGATGAATCAGTCCTTTATTTTTAGTCACCTATCATGAGTCTCTCTCTGTTCCCTGGATGGCGTTAGATACTTCACCTGATAATTTAATGAGCATGCCTCATAAAAATAGCACGATTATCTATATTTACAACCTGGACGTTTCTAGTGTCACCTTATGTTTGGGGGTGTTTAGCATTTACTAGATGCCCTCCAGGAGAAGTAAATGGCAAGTGGTGCAGAGAATACCCCCTCGAGGCACTTACAGTCAGTCACTGATGAGGTGGAAAGAACACATGAATTCAAGTGAGCCACCCAAGAGTGAGGCCAAACTGCAAAGGTTGTTGTCTCTTTAGGCATATTTCTTAATCTGAGATTGCTTCTTGAACCAGGGATAACAGCCGCCTCATGCAGTGTGGCAAAGAAATCAATGCCTACGAGTATTACATAGCTCCCCTGCGCTTCCAACCCACCCACAGCTAGGCAGAGTCATGTGACCAGTCCCAGCCCATGAAGGAGGAGTAGAAATGAGGTGCGTCACTTCCAACCGAAGCAGTAAGAAGCCCACGTATGATTCTCCCATCTCTCTCTCTCCCTGGTCCCAGGGACTGAGAATGGTGCAAAAAATTATACCATTTTTTCAGATGGTGCAATTCATAAGATGGTGAAACCTCATTCAGCCTGGGTCCCTGAGTGACTTTGTGGAATAGAACATCCACCTCCCCCTCATTCCACTCCCATCTGCTTATGGCCCCTTAATGAATAGATAGTGTGAATAGGATATAATCTTTGATGTGTTAAGGGATTTCCAGGTTCCTTTCTCCACTCAGTGTAATGAGTCCACCCTCACTAGCGGCCAGGGTTATCCTGAGGCAGTAAAATGTAGTAGTGAAGTGTCAGTTCTGGTCTCAATTTGAAACTGAGCTCCATTCCTCTCAGCTTTGTGATCGCTCTGCACTTCAGCTTCCTCATTTGTGACATGGAGATAATTTCTCAGAGGATTGTTATGAATATTAAGCTAGTCAACAAATACAAAACTTTTCAAACAGTGTCTTACATATAATAAGTGTTACAGACCAAATTGTGCACCCTCTCAAATTCCTGTGTTGAAGTCCTAACCCCCAGTACCCCAGAATGTGACTATGTTTGGAGATAGGGCCTTTAAAGAGGTAAGGAAGGTTAAATGAGGTCATATGGGTGGGCCCTAATCCGATATGACTGGTGTCCTTGTAAGAAGAGGGGATTAGGACACAGACACACACAGAGGAAAGACACTGTGACGACACAGGGAGAAGGTAGCCACCTGCAAGCCAAGGCCTCAGAAGAAATCAACTCCATTAATACCTTGATCTTGGATCTGTAGCCTCCAGAACTGTGAGAAAATACATTTCTGTTGTTTAAGCCACCCAGTCTGTGTGGTACTTACCCAGTGATTCTTAACTCTCACTGTACATTAAAATAACCTGGAGCGATCTGAAAAAGTACCAAGCCTGAGCTGCATCCTGAGTTTCTCATTTAATTGGCCTGGGTGGGGCCCAGCGCTGATAGGTTTAAAGCTCACCAGGTGAGTCCCATGTGTGCAGCGGGGTTGAGAACCACTATTCTGCACTTGGCAGCAAATTGCGGCTTGTCTGCTTAATACTCCAAACCTGGTAAGTAACAACAAGAACAAGGTGTGGGATTTCCTGTGAGCCAATACCCATTCCCAGCTCCAGAAGGGTGGCACTCGAACCACAAAGGAAACACCAAACCTGTGCTATGCAGCTGGCAGTGTGCATTTTTCACTCAAGCCAGGGAATGGAGCTGCTGCCCCGCTGCAGCATTTAATACACCTGCTGCAGGAAGGGGAGAGGAATGACCTGAAAGGAATAAGGCTCAGAGTTTTGATACCCCAGACACCCAGAACTTCATTTGCCTCCTGTTCTAGTTAGTCAGCTTGAGTTGCAAGAAACAGAAGCTTGCTGCTTATGTGGGTCCAGATAAAGAGGATGGGATGGGAGGATGCAAGGCAAGGTTACAGAAATGGAAGAGCCAGAAGCCAAGCCCGGCATGCCCACAGGAACATTACCCGTGGGCAGTCAGGAACTGAGATGACTTCCACCTTCTCCCAGATTCCACACTACCTCCCTCATCTGTGCTCCTGTGATCTAATCTTCCTGGTCCTCTCAGATGGTTTCACTTCCTCCAACAAGAGTCCTGACTCTGCTTTGAGACTCCTTGGCTCAAATTCCTACCACAAATTGGTGGCCTTGTATTACTTTGTTCAAATTTGCTCACTCAAATTTGATCATCCCTGCTTGTTTATTTGAGCTGGAACACCCAAATCATGGGTCTTTACTCAATCAATAAATTGGCTGGCCTCAGGTCAAGAGTTCACTCCTGTTCTCATCAGCTATGGATGAGGAAGAAAGGCCATAACTTGGAACCAAGAGTTAAATTGGAAGTTTCAACTGGGACACCAAGATTTATGGATACTAGATGTGAAATTGAGCTATAAAACAGACAACCGTGCAGATACAGGCATGCATTGTTTAATGATGGGGATATGTTCTAAGAAATGTGCTGTCAGGCAATTTTGTCATTGTGCAAACATAATAGAGTGTACTTACACAAACCTAGGCAGTATAGCCTACTGCATACCTAGACTATAGTATAGCCTATAGCTCCTAGGCTACAAATCTGTACAGCATGTTACTGTACTGAAAACTCTTGGCAACTGTAACACAATGGTAAGTATTTGTATGTCTAAAAGGAGAAAAGGCACAGTAAAATAGGGTATTATAATCTTATGGGACCACCATCATATATACAATCCAACCTTGACCTAAACATCATTATGTAGTGCATGGCTATATTGCAAACAGGTGGTTGAGCACCAGCTAGATTATTCTCAGACTCACATTGAGGAGGACAAAGGGTAAAGAAAGGATTTTAAAAAATTATTTCTTTGGAACTCTACTAAAAAACTCTTAGAACTAATTGATAGACAAATTTAGTGAAGATGCAGGATAACAAAATCAATATACAAAAATCAGTAGTGTTTCTATATATGAACAATGAACTAGCTGAAAAAGAAATTGAGAAGGCAATCTCATTTATAACAGCTACAAAAAAATAATAAAATACCTAGGAATAAATATAACCAAGGAGGTGAAAGACCTCTACAAGGAAAATTAACATAGATAAAATAAATTGAAGAGGATAAAAACAAATGAAAAGATATCCCACGCTTGTGGCTTAGAATAATAATAGTGTTAAAATAACCATCCTACCCAAAGCAAATTACAGATTCAATACCATCTGTATCAAAATACCAAGGAAATTCTTCACAGAAATAGAAAAAAAACCACCTAAAATTTATGAAACTATAAGGACCCCAAATAGCCAAAGTAATCCTAAGCAAACAGATCAAAGCTGGGGGCATTATACTACCAGATTTAAAAATATACTACAAAGCCATAGTAAACAAAACATCGTGGTACTTGCATAAAAACAGATATATAGACTAATGGAGCAAAATAGAGAACCCAGAAATTAATCCACATACCTGCAGCCAACTAATTTTTGACAAAGGTGCTAAGAACACTCATGGGAAAAGAACAGTCTTTTCAATAAATGGTGCTGAGAAAACTGAATAGCCACATGCAGAAGAGTGAAACTAGACCACACCTCTCACCCTACATAAAATCAACTCAAAATGGATAGAAGACCTAAATATGAGACCTGAAACTGTAAAACTACTAGGAAAAAAAATATGGGAAATGCTTCAGGACACTGGTCTGGAAAAAGATTTTTATGATTAAGATCTCAAAAGCACAGGCAACAAAAATAAAAATAAACAAATGAGATTATATAAAACTATTAATTAATAAAAACTTCAGCACAGCAAAGGAAACAATCAACAGAGTGAAAAGGCAACCTATAGAATGGGAGGAAATATTTGCAAACCATTCATCTGATAAGAAATTAATATCCAGAATATTCAAGGAACTCAAACATCTCAACAGAAAAAACAATCTGATTGAAAAATGGGCAAATAATCTACACAGACATTTCTCAAAAGAAGACATACATACGGCCAAAAGGTATATTTAAAAATGCTCAACATCATTATCATCAGAGAAATGCAAATCAAAACTACATTAAGTTGTCATCTCACTCCGATTAGGATGGTCATTATCAAACAGAAAAAAATAACAAACACTAGTGAGGATGTGGAGAAAAGGGAACTCTTATACACTGTCGGTGGGAATGCAAACTACTACAGCCATGATGGAGAACAGTATGGAGGTTCCTCAAAAAACTACAAATAGAACTACCATATGATCCAGCAATCCCACTAGTGGGCATTTATCCAAAGGAAAGGAAATCATTATATTAAAGAGACATCTGCACCCCCATATTTATTGCAGAACTATTCACAATAGCCAAGATATGGAATCAACCTAGGTGTCCAATAACAGATGAATAGATAAAGAATATGTGGTACATACGTACAATGGAATATTATTCAGCCACAAAAAGAATGAAATCCTGCTATTCATGAATGGAACTGGAGGACATTATGGTAAATGAAATAAGCCAAGAACAGAAAGTGAAACACTGCATGTTCTCACTCATATGTGAAAGCTAGAAAAAAGTCGATCTCATAGAAGTAAAAAGTAGAACAGAGGATATTAGAGGCTGGAAAGGGTAGGGAGAAGGGAGGCATAGGGAGAGATTTGTTAAAGGACACAAAATTACAGCTGCATAGGAAGAGTAAGTTCTGCTATTTCATACCACTACAGGATGACTGTAGTTAATAATATATTGTATAGTTTCAAATAGCTAGAAGGAGGATATTGAATATTCCCAACACAAAGAAATGATAAATGTTTGAGATGATGGATATGTTGATTACCCTGATCTGATCACTATACATTATATGTATTAAAACATCACTTTGTACCCATGACTATGCATAAATATTATGTCAATTAACAAAATTTAAAAGTATAAAAAATTATTTCAAATTAAAAAAAATATATTTCTTTGGAAAGAGCCAGTCTCCCTGTATTACCTCCTACCCTCAGCTTTAACAGTCCCTACTCAGAAAGATCAATATTTCTTCCCTACAGGGACCCAGAAGACAGATGTCTGATCACATCTGAAAAAGCTTACGTAGCGTGTGGCAGCAGAGTGGACAACTGCATCTAGAAAGTAACTTTCTATTGGCCCCTCAAGGTACATAAGTCCTGGGGATCAGAAGTGGAAACTGTGGTAGGAATGCTGGCTTGGGGATTCTGCCCAGGGACGTGGTGCTCCATGGGAGGAGGTTAGAGGGTATAATATCAGGGGCAGACGCAGAGGGGTACCAGGAGAAGCCAGCCAAAGGAGAGGTGCTGTCTAGGTCAGGGAGGTTGTGTTCAGAAAGGCCAGCGGGGGAGTCTCAGGAGAACCCAAGAAAGCAACTGCAAGAGAAAGGTCTAGAGAGTATGATGCCATCTTATGACATCACCAGTCATGTATGAACTTACCTATCCTCCAACCTTCCTTTTTCAGCCCTGATGGTCCAGAGGATTCAGCTAGTCTGAGGAGGAGTAGAAATATCAGGCACAGAAAGAAACCACCAACCTTTGCTCCTTCCTGGGTCACTGAGGGAGTGGAAGAAATCCAAATTGAGTCACCTGTGCCAAACTAACTAGGAAATTTTTGTCTGAGAGTGACCAGGAAGTTTGTGATATTGCTCTGAGTTTTCATCCAGGAATGGGGAGAAAACAACCACATTGAAAAGGTTTGAAAGGACAGTGGGAAACAAAAATAAAATTGTCTTTAGGGTTCTATCCCATGAGTCCTGCTGGTTCAACTGACCAGTTGTATAACACATGGGGCTATGGAGCAAGGAATTGTGGACAAGACCCATTAAGTCAGAGGGAGCAGTTTCCAGGCAACTTAGGGTTTGTATTAGGTATTCCTCCATTTAAAATCAGCTCCCAAATTCTTGTGGCTATTCCCAAAGGATCCAGTCTTTCCCAGAGATAAGACCTCCTTAGGCAGATGGCTCTGGAAGTCTGTGGTTTAGCTCTGTATCAGTTCACTCATTAGCATGTCAGGTTCACCAACAGATGGGGCAGCACCCACCCATTGAATGGACCAGCCTAACACTGACCAGTCGACATGATTATGTGATGACCTTCCTAGAATACTCACTTTGGTGGCCAAGGTGACCAGACACACTCATCTACGGCCCACTCACAAATGAGCCTTAGAATTTCAAGCTGCTTTTCTGTTTCTGGCCAGAAGTCTTCAGGCATAGTCAGCTGAGCTGTGCAAATCCCACAGTTCAACTGTCGGACAGGGCTCCTGTTGAATGGGCATGCCTCCCTATATCTCATGGGTTAGAAGGGGATGGAGGCAGTGAGTGGCCATGTCACATTTCATTTCTAAGTTTACTAAGTAAACAACAACAAAATTATCTTCTGCTGGAGTCCAGGCAATAAGGTTGGTACTGCAAAGCACACAAAGACAAGACAATCTCTCCCCATGAAGTATTTACCTTACAATAAAGAGGGCAAGACAAGGGGGTCATCCCACTCCAAGAGGGAGGAAAGGCAAGGGGAACAGAGGAAGGTAGCCACAAGACTGTCTGGGAAGTTGTGATGTGTGAGCTGGTCTTGAATGGGTAGCATTTTAACAAGAAAAGATAATGAAGGGGTAAGGGGAAAAGAAAGCCATTCCAAGACAAGGAGACTTGTCCTCCCCACCCCGCCCCACTGCCTGGCCCACCATGGGAGCTTTGCCTTCATGCTAAGATTGGGGAGGTAAAAAAAAAAAAAAAGTGTCATCTCCTGTACAAAATCTGGCCTATTTTGGGGTTGCCTGTAGTGTTCTGTAAATGGAAGTTGGCAAGTACAAGGACTATTCTGGACAATTAGTTAACAGATAAAATGACTTGGGGTATAGACATCTAGTGGGAATCTCTCCTTTTCTCTCCTTGAGCTGCTGTTGTACATGGATTCTTAATTTAGATCCATGGATGGGTATTGGAGGATCATGAGTTTTTTAAATTGAATGGATTTTCTTATATTTTGGTGAATTTTTCTGGGGTACTGAGCCAGAGATTTCACCAAATTATCAAAGAGATCCATGACCAGGAAAGGTTAAAATCACATACCTAAAAGAAGGAAGAAAGGAAGTTAATGTATCAAATTAGGTTGGCTTGAATAAAATAATTAAAGTAAAGGAGGGGGGTTCTAAGTCCTTTTTGACTTAGGACAGACTCAGAATATTCCCTTCCAGTGCCTGACCCAGGCACCAAACTCAGGGGTCTAGTCTATGACAGATGGGCCTCTTGACAAAAAGCAGGGATGGGAGTGGGAAAATAAACAAGAATCATTTTCTGATCTTCAGCTCTGTCATTGCTAAACTTGTGTTCTTGACTTTACTTTCTAAAGACAGGGGCAGGGCTGTCTCTACCACTGGCACAACATGAGGCCATTCCAAGTCCCACCATCCCCAGGTTGTCTTCCCTTGGACTTGCCATGCTGACTGCATCCGCTGCTTTGTTCTAAGGCAGGGATGACAGGATTCAACTCCCACACAAAAGACTGACTCTGATCTGTTTTTAGTGGTTGCCTGTAGTGCTGTGTAAAGAAGAATTCTAGACGAAGAGTGGGCTCAGAGGGAAGTTTTTGCTTTATCTGTTTAAAGGCATTCTCTCCAAAAGGCTCCTACTAAAACCCAAGTCTTTTCTGGGGAAAGTCATTCAAGATTCCCTTATTTATGTGAATAAGGATTGATTGGTTAGAACAGCAGGTTCTCCCACACAATGCCCTAAGGGCAAAGCCCAGGCAACCTGAGCTGTGGCAGAGAGGAGGGTAGAGGAAGGGCGAGGAAGGGAGAGGGGGAGGGGGAGGGAGCGAGCGAAGAGAGGCAGGATGCACCTGGGAGGGATGAGCATTTAACACCTGTCCTTACCAATCATGACATGCAAAAAGACAGATATGAGGAACTAAGGATTTGGGCAGTAGGGACTTTCTGACTATTGTGTTAGAAACATAAGCAGGCACAGGACTGGGACCCTCTCCATAACAATTCTTTGCTGGGCAAAACCTCACCACGAATCACTGCTGCAGCAAACAACCAGAAGGAATGGTCACATGCTCTACATAGAAATAACTGCTCAGAGGGCTGCTCTGTAACTTCTACATATCGGAACCCACGGGAAGATTTTGAAAGATCCCGATGCAGCTTAAGTCAGTGATTTTTAAAGATCCCAATGCAACTTAACTCAGTGATCCTTAACCTTGGCTGCACATTGGAACTTCCTGGGGAGTTTTGAAAAATATTGATGCCTGGATTCCCCATTTCCCCCCAACCCCCATCTAGAGATTCTAATTTAATTGGGCTGGGGTGCAGCCTGGACTCTTTAACGGCTCCCCAGGTAAGTCTACTGGGCAATCAAGGCTGAGAACGGCCGGGCGCGGTGGCTCACGCCTGTAATCCTAGCACTCTGGGAGGCCGAGGCGGGTGGATTCCTCGAGGTCAGGAGTTCGAGACCAGCCTCAGCAAGAGCGAGACCCCGTCTCTACTAAAAATAGAAACAAATTATCTGGCCAACTAAAATATATGTATAGAAAAAAAATTAGCCGGGCATGGTGGTGCATGCCTGTAGTCCCAGCTACTCGGGAGGCTGAGGCAGTAGGATCGGTTAAGCTCAGGAGTTTGAGGTTGCTGTGAGCTAGGCTGACGCCACGGCACTCACTCTAGCCCGGGCAACAAAGCGACACACTGTCTCAAAAAAAAAAAAAAAAAAGGCTGAGAACGCTGCTTAGGAAAAATGTGGGAAGCAGAGATTCTGATCCGGGAGGTCTGGGATGGGGGCCCAGGAATCTGTATCGAGAAAAACCTTCCCAAGTTCGGTATCTCTCCATGGTACAAAACAATCACATGAATTCAATTTGTCAGTTCAGGAAAAGCAGATCAATCTGATTATCTAGCATTATGTAGATATAACACCTAGTTGATTAATTGAACTTTCCCCTTTTCAAGTAATTACTTTGACATCCTGTTGAAAGCGCTGTCTTGCGCTGTTAGTTTCAGCATTTTGATTGAATTGACTGCTCCCTCCATTGGTGCCCATCATATCTTGATCCTGTATCCCCATGTCCATCACAATGCCTGGTACACAGAGGACAATCAAATATTAAGTAGGGCAAAACCAGTAATTACCTGAGGATCTTTTTTTGAAAAAAGTGTAGACCCCATCCTAGACTAAATATGTTTTAAATATTTGGTATGGGGCCCAGGCATTAGACCTACCAACTGTGGATGATTGGACAAATTTTTTAGCCAAAATAACCAAACTGGTATGTGTGTGCGTGCGTGTGTGTGTGTGTGTGTGTGTGTGTGTGTACAGACCTCACTTCAATCTTTCTCTGATATCACTGTCTTCCTCTTCTGGTGGGGAGAAGCCTCAAGCAGCCTGGCAGATGGGGTGATGCATAAGCCTTTCTCTCCTTATCTTCCCTGCCTAAACTAATCTCCTAAATGAACATGTCACATCTGGGGACTTTTAGTCTTTGGGAATTTGCAGCTCTTTGAAAAATCCTTCCTTGGCTGACCAGAGCGTTCTCAAAAGGATGATCCAATCTCTCATTAGTATGTCCAAGGCCTGGCTGAGTAGCATCCTGGAAAAATTGAGCCTGGTGGATCTTCTAAAACAGCCACAGCCGATAACACCCAGCACATTCTCAGCTAATTTGGCTGCTGGGGATGGGCTAACAGCAGAATATTCATGGTCAGTGCTGGTTGTGGGGTCAGGAAAGCCAGAGTGGCTCTTTGAGAGGGTCAGTGTGGGGGCCTGGGCCACCACACACTCGGGCCCTCCCTGCACGGTCCTTTGGATGTTTACATTGGGGCTTGGTGCTCCCAGACGCCTTGCTCAGATGCTCCTGTGGGCTTTGCTCACAAGAATATTAATGAGAAAGCAACACCTTATCCCAGCCCACAACCTTTGATCCACTTGAAACGTTTTAGATAAAAATTTGATACTTAAAGGTTTTTTGGTTGGTTTTCCATACATCCTTCACAAAGAAATTGGTCATTTGCATTTAGGACAAATCTTCTGCATTTCGAGAGGGAGCCCTCCCCACCCACGGGAGACACCCCCGTGGCCCTCCCTGTCTGACACTCTTCCCCCATCAGGGCTGACGCTGGAACAGCAGAACCAGATGTTTGCACAGGGAAACACTTCTAGGCTGCTTAGTCAATTAGATGCAGCCCTGTGAGCTAAATGAACCTCTTTTCTTCATAAATATCCGGTTTCAGGTAGTCCTTTATAGCAACACAGAATGGACAAGACAGATGGAGTTTACGCAGTGAAAGGAACAAGATAATTGCTATTCTCAAAAACTTGCAACTCTAAACAACTAAGGTGACAAGGGACGAGCAGGGAGAATGTGCAGTCAGAAGAATAGGAGGGGGCCAGGTTCTAGGCATCTTGTGACAAAGCAGGACGCAAAGTTCTCCCAGAAGCAGCCCCACCCCAGGCAGAATGCCCTGGGCCTTCCCCTGTCTACTGTGCCTATGTCTTTCTTTTTTTCAGTCACCAGTTATAAAAAGCATTCATGTCCCTCTTCTCCCTGGCCCAGAGGAAAGGACAGAACCAATCACAGCCCTGGTTGGGAAAGCCTTTTAGTATATGTACTTTGTGCGGAGGAGGGAGGGGATCAAGGAAGGGAAGATGCCTTAGATGGAGAGAAATGGAGGGACCGGCCCGGAAAGAGCATCTTCTCCTCATTCCCTCTGTCCTTCATCTCTCTCTCTACCCACCATCGTGTGCTCCATGTGTTGAAGACTTGGTTCGTGACCTGTTGTCAAGCCCAGGGGCTCTGACTTTGTTCAATAATGGGGAACCCTGGCCTGATTTCATAACATATGCACTGGCCACGTGTATACATCCACACACCCACACTCTGCCCACTTCTGCCTGGTGACTTGACATTCAGAGTCATCTGGCCCAGAAGCAGGTGACACAGCTATGGCCAAGATTCTAGAAGGTCATTATATTCTAGTTACAACTAATGTAGTCCAAAGAACAATCCTCTGTGTAGCAAATTTCTGTACAACAGATCCAAAGTCAGTACCTTAAAAGACAGGTTGGAAAGTGTGTGTGTGTGTGTGTGTGTGTGTGTGTGTGTGTGTGTGTGTGCACGCGCGCGCGCGCACATGCATGTATCTCTCTTTTTCCCTCTCTCTCTCTATAAAGAGACTTATATATGTATGTCTCAAAGTCTCTAATAGAAAAATGAGTAAAGGACACAAAACACAAGTAACAAAAAAAACACAAATGATTAAAAACCTTGGAAACCTCAACATTTACTAGGACTGAAAGAAGTGTGTATAAGAACATCGAGAGTAGCCAGTGAACACAGACAGTACTCTGTCTTATTTAGGAAATGGGGAAACAGATTCTCTCAGACATTATTACTGGTAATGTAAATTGATATGATCTGACCTTTCTGGAGGAGAATCTAGCAATAGGTAGCAAAATTTTAAAGAGGCATTCCACTAACACAGCAACTTCACTTCCAGGAACTTATTCTTAAGAAATAATTGGAGGACTCCACAAGGACATTTATATGAGGATTTACAGGGAAAACAAGTCAAACCTCCACAGCAGAAACTTGGTTGAATAAATTATGCTAATGCATACCATGGGGTATTCTTTCACCACCAAAAATAGTGTACAGCAGTATTTATTGACATGGAAAGGAGTCGACAACATACAAAGTACAGAAGCTAGACTACAAAGGCATGCAGGGTATGATACAATTTTTTGTAGACTCTATCTGTTTATGCACAAAAAGTCTAGAAAGAATATATATACCAAAAATAAATCATTTTTGGTTTCCTCTGGATTATAGGATTTTGCTTTTTGCTTTTTTATTCTATATTCTCTGAATTGTAAATAATGAACATTAGTGCCTTTTTAAATCAGATAAAACCAGTAATGTTGAAATGCTCTGGACAGTGGAACAAAATGCTCGGTCAGTAGCTCTCAGTAGAAAGGAAATCTCCTTTCTCCTCCCTTCCCACCCGCAGCCAATCCATCACGCCATCTCCAGCTAGGATTATGCTCCCACTCTCTCAGGCAGATGAGCATCTATCCTATTTTTAAAGCTGCCAGAGAAAGAGGCTTCAAAATTTCCCTGGGCAATCCATTCCAGGGTTTATGAAATCCATCTGGAAAAGAAATTTCTCCTTATGTCTAATCTGAAACACCTGTGCTGGGATTGAAGCCACTGCTTTTCTCCTGCAACTTGCAGTGCAAATAGGAAATGGTGACTGCCATTTGTCCTAATCAAGAGCAATTATTTTCCAGAATATCTGAAATTATATATGTCCTGCAAGTTAAACCTATGTGCATGTACACGTGTTCTCAGGACACTCTACACCGGCAAGATCACATCAGCCAATGTTCAATTCTGGGACTGAGGCTCAGTGGAAGGGGCCATGTGGAAAGCCCACCCCATCCTAGGCTGCTGCTCTGAAGCACAGAACTGCAGCCCGGGGTTGCTCCTCTGGCTCTTTTTAGTGGGGGCAAGATCAGGCATGTACCCTTGAGCAGGAATGAGAGCTAGAGATGTTACAGGAAGCTGTCTCAGACTGTTCTGGTTGATAAGGAAGTATACTACCACCCCTAAGCCTTGAGAAATTGAAAGAAAACGCTTTGCTGGTGCTGACAGCCCTGTGAAGGACACACTGGGACAAGGGCCTTTTATCTGTACGTTCTCTAACTACTCCTCTGTCCCCCTCCCCTGCCTCTTCCTGTTGTTTCCTCCTTGCACCCTTCAGACTTCTTCCCTATTTCCTCTCCTGCCCAATCTGCTGTCCTCAATGCCATCACAGCTAACATTTATTGTTGTCCATTAACTATGTGTCAGATACTGTTCTAAAAATACTGCATGTCCTCATCGCATTCTTCCAACCTCCCTAAGAGGTGGAGATCCTCACCTACATTTACAGTGGTCTCATCCAAGAGCTCACTCCTGTACATGCTGAGGACCAGATGGTGTCCAGATGCAGTCCTTTGGAGCCACAGGTGGTTTCCCTGTATCTAGAGGGGGGGGTGGTGGGGATGTGCCCAAGAACCTACTATGACTCAGAGACTGAGGGAGCTAAGCAGGATAGAGACGGAGAGATCACAGGCTTTGGTGCATGGAACAAATGCTGTCATATCTCCACCCATACCCCTTGGACATTCATATGTTAGAGATGACTTCTAATTGCCAGTGTCTACGTCTCTGTGCCCAAGGGCTTTTGCTCCCCAAACCATGAGTGGCCACTCTGGGAGCAGCCTCTCTACCAGTGACTCTGGGTGTCAATACATAAATATCCCAGCTCCTCCAGCCCTTAAGTGGGATAATTGTGGGTCATAAGTTTTATATTGTTTTCCCTGGGATTCAAGAGCCTTTGCCCGTAGTAGTAGCTGATATAATAATGCACCCTTCATTGGCCACCTTCCTTTCCTGCATTGCTTTTCACTGCTCAAGAAACTACTTGCATTTGAACCATTATCTCAAGGTGTCCTTCTGGGAAAACCTAACTGAGTCAGAGTCTACGAGAGACTTGGCTTGAATTTTGGCTGCGATACCTGTGTTCCACATGACCTTTGATGAGCTCTAACTCTGGAAATGGGGGTGAGGTATTGCAGGTGTTAGACTTCTTCTGCCCAAGGTTCTTTGAAGTTCTGGCAAACAGGCACTCAAGAAGCGACCGTTCTTACTATTGCTGTGAAGGTGGTGCTGTTGTTACATGGTAGCTGTTTCCAGCCCTAAATAAGAATGACAAGTATTTCCCTTCCTCACTAACGCTTCTGGAATTTTAATCCCAAAGGCTTGAAACTGGGGCCAGGAAGGTGAAAAGCAAGCCCTGATATCAGATGTAGTTCCTTAGAGTTAATTTCTATTTGGAAGAAATAATTGCAAGTAATTTTCAAAGAATGAGTTCTCTTACATTGTTATACCCACTTGATAATTTAGAGAGGCTAATTCCTTCCTTGGGTAGAGTCCTTTAATGTCAGAACATTTCCATCCACTTTTTATGAACATATTTGATTATCATGGCTGATCTTTGTGTCAGTTGAGTAGTATTTATAATAATAAATAACAAAACACTACCTGACTCTCCAGGAATAAGAAAATGTTTAAGTAAACTATTCTGCCTTTGTGCAATGGAATACTATGTGACCATTAAAAATATTTATGAAGAGTTGATAATAACATGGGAAAATACTGGAGTCATCATATTCAGTGAAGAAAAAAAATCAGAATGCAAATTAAATGAAAAAAATCACATCAGGATATAGTATCATCTCAATTAGTAAAAAATATAGAAAAAAGATTGGAAGGAAATATACTAAGTATTAACTGTCACCATCTCTGGGTAGGTAGAATTTTCAAATATTAATTGTAATAATACTTTTATAGTAAGAAAACATATTTTAATCATTTTTTTTCTTAAAGAAATTCCTTAAAAAAACCAAAGGTAAGTATTCCAGAATAGCTCATTGCATATTTCTGTAAGGTCATCCTAACCTTATATATCAAAAAACTGTCCTGGGTTAAGTAATAATAACCCAGGCACAATAATTTGGTGTGATACATTAAAATTTACTTCATTGAAGAGAATGCTATACTCTGTATTGTTCACATGCTTTTAAAACCACCTAACTGCTAGATTGGCAGTAAGTTATTTTGCAAGAGAAAAGTTAGCAAGCCATCTATCAACTGGGACCGTCCACTATTATCCACGACCTATTTGTTGCATTATTTGATCATGGCCCAACAGCAATCACTGTCTACCGTATATCAAAGGCAATCATTCAATTAAGTCAAGTTAAGCTCAAAGTCTGTCAATTCAATGAGACAAATAAAGTTTAAAATTAAAAAAAAAGTCAGCTGGCATCATATGAAGCAAGATTGATTGATTGACTGAATGTCTTAGATTTCAACTGATTTGCAACCCTTTTGCTTAAAGTACTGCCTGTTTCTAACTACACAATCTCACCAAAGCCAATAATAATTTTTTTAAAAAAACCTTCTATAATTATCAAGGTACCAATGTTTATGTTCCAACTGACAATCATCCCAGAACTACAGGAATGGGTGGGAGATGGCCTCCAGCCCTAGATTCAGCAGAAATCCTTAGGAAAATGGGCCTTTTGGATCCGACTTCTAGAGAAATAGAAAAAGGGCAGCTTCTGACAAAAGCTACCCTGCTGAAATCAGCCACAATTCCCAGAGCTACTTCCTATTACATATTTACAAATGGCTATTATAGCCCTTAGTGGCTGCAGTGGTTTCCTTGGAACTCTGGAGATTGTGGAGTTATTGTTGTTTTTGCTCTTCTTTGTCCTCTCTGCCTATGGATACTCCTTAGACTAGGATTATCTGTACCACTAGACTCTCTAAAGGAAATAGGGCAGCCACCAGCCCAATCTAACAGGCAAGTACTGCCCTGGAGGTGAGGAATCCCAGGGTCTGGTCTTAGCAATTTCATGTACAGTAAGACCTTGGTCAAGTCAGTCTTTTGAGCTCCTGGGCACTGCATAAAAAATGGAAAGTTTGAAGAGTTTCATATTCAATAATATGGCAAACCAGATCATGTGAAATTCTTCCATAAAATGCAAAATAAAATAAAGCAATAATTGATCGAAATGCATAGTTGATCTCACAAGATCATAAGGGAAATCCTCAGAGGAGAGGGGGAAAAAAAAAAGGAGTCTTTAAAAATGAGTAAAGCCAAGAGTGCCCTCCATTAGTCTTTACTCATCAGGAAGACAGAAGATGAAGCTTTGGGCTCTTCAAAGGTAGAAAGCCAAAAAACAGACACTGCCTCCACCCCAACTCTACATATTAAGTTGGATCTCCAAAGAGCTACTGCATCTTCAGGGAAAAGGTGAATGATAACAACAAAAACAAGAACAAAACTCTCACACAGAGGCAGTGGCTCTGAGCAAGAAGGGAAGAAGTCCCCCCACTGAGAATCTCTAAGTGGCCCTGCAGAATTGTCCAGAATCAAGGCAAGGGCTGGGTCTTTATATGCACACACTGGCCTGACGTGGGATGCGGTCTGCCCTGAGAAATGGACTGATCTTGGCAAGGCAGCTCCCCAGCCGGGACAATCCCCAGAGAGGGGCTCACTGGTGCTCCCGGCATCAGCAGGAATGGGTGCTTCTGTCTTGGGGGCATGGGGAGAGTGCACACCCCATTATCTAGTACAAATGTTATGCCAATAAATTTTGATGAAATAGACAAGTTCCCCAAAAGTATACCTTTCCAAAACTGATTTGAGAATAGAAAACCTGACTGTTCTTATAGCCTTAAAATAAATTCAATTGGTAGTTGTGGCTTTTGTCTTCCCACGAAGAAAGCACCCATAAGTTCTAACAAACATTCATAGATCGTACAAACTCTCATGAGAAGAAAGAGAAGGAGAAGGACAGGAAGAGGGAGACAGCGATGAGAGGAAGGAAGAGGAAGGAGGAGGAAAGATGGGACAATTCAACTAACTTCATAAAGCTGATGTAGCAAAATGAGACCAGACTTGTACAAGAAGAATTATACAACAATCTCATTCATGAACACAAATGCAACAATACTAAACAGAATGCTAGCAAACCAAATCTACCACTATATAACATACAAAATACATGGGATCAAAGTTAGTCTACTACTAGAAAATCTTTTAATGTAATTTACCTCAAATTAAGGGTAAGAATAGGCCTTTATCCACAAAGGAATCATAAATGTTGAACATGTAGGAGATGCTCAAACTCATTAGTAAATCAGAGAAATATCATTTTAAACCTACCAGATTGACCAAAAAAAAAATGATTTTTATCTGACAATATCAAGGATAAGCAAGACTGTGGCATAACAGAGAGTCTGGAATACTGCTTGTGGTAGTATAAATTGACACAATCACTTTGGTAAGTAGTCACTATCGGGGGCACTGAGGCTGCATGTACCCCAGAACCTAGCATTCCTCTCATAGGTTTATATCCTGGAGAAGCTCTTGCCTGTGGGCACAAAAACCAAATGCAGGAGTGTTCATAGAGACAATGTTTGTAATGGCAGGAACCTCCATCTGAACGTCCAACAACCACAAAAGAGAAAATAAAGTGTGGTACACTCATAAAAAGAGATATCACATTTCAGTGAAAAATGGGTAAATTAGTGCTACTTGTATCAACATGAACGAATCTCACCTCATGTTGCGTATTTAGAAGAATGCACACAGAAGGATGCTGTTCACAGTAGCCCCTTCTTCTCCTCAGGGGATACATTCTAAGACCCCTAGTAGATGCCTGGAACTTCGGATAGTACCAAACACCATATATGCTATGTTTTTTAATCTGATCACTGAGATGACTACCGAGTGACTCACGGGCAGGTGGCATAGACGGTGTGGATGCGCTGGACGAAGAGATGATTCACGTTCTGGGTGGGACAGTGCAGGACGGTACGAGATTTTATCACGCTACTCAGAACAGCACGCGCTTCAAAACTTGTGAGTTGTTTACTTCTGCAATTTTCCATTTAATATTTTTGGACTGAGGTTGACCACCAATAACTGAAACCGCAGAAAAGAAAACCACAGACAAGGAGGGACTGCTGTATGTCATGTTTAAAAAATTATTAATCTAAATAGTATATTGTTTAAAATTATAAGTGTGTCTGATGGGCTTAGAAGGCCTGACACAGGTTGGGAAGCTACATCTGCAGTAAAACAAGACAAAAAAAACAACGATAATTGATAAAAACAAAACTCATCCAACATTTACTTCAAGGGCAGAGGCACAAGGGACTAATTTAGAGACTGCTCCCCAGCATCTTCAACAGTACAGGTGTGTTCCCCTTCTTAAACTGGTTGTGGACGTGTGGGCATTCATTGCATTATTCTTTATAATACATATCTATAAATTTATATTCTTTTATGCATACATATATTTCAAAGTCTTTTAAATAACATGAGTGAACCAAATGACTAAAACCTTTCCTATTGCTTAAAATTCACTCCATGTGACCTATCGCTTCCCTTCCCTGCCTATTGGGGAAAAAAATTATTTTCTCGTAGGATGTTATAAAGATGAATTAGTGCACATAAACTGTTTGGATTAGTACCAGACATATATTAAGTGCTCAATAATATATAACTAGTACTATTACCGTTCTCCTCCTCATTACTACCAGCACTACAAAGGACACATCTTTAATCTTACGATGGAGGAGAGGAATTCCTAAAATCCTTAACAAAGGGAGAAACTGTCAAAGAATCTGTTGTTTTATTGGACCTTGGACTACGGTTGGACTCTGAGACTTCAACATTATTCAAATGCTTGCAGCAAAGCGAGCACCTCATCCTCTCTGCTCCACCCGTGGCTGGCTTGGTTCTAACCGGAACCCTGGGCTGAGGGCAAAGGCTCGTTTCCCATGGAGTGGTGATGGCTGATGCTGAGAACGCAGACCACGGTTTTGCCTCATCAGCTAAGTATTCTCAAGGAACAAGAAGCTGTTTCCTGCTGCTTAAACAATGTGATTACCTCATCCAAAAGTGCCTGTCCAACCTGCCTCTGGCCATCTATGCCTGTCAGACAGACACATTCCCTGCATGACTTGGTCTTCCTCATTCACTCGGGACCTGAAGTTTCCCCAATCCTGTCTATACCAGACATGGAACCCTTGGCTCTATGAATCCAGCTTCTGCCTCCCGTTGGGTGTTTTGGACTTGATCCTGCTCTTCTTTTCCCTGTCATTGACATTGCAATTATTTCTGTCAAACTCAGCTTGTCTCATCCTATGGTTCTCCATCTTCTGGGGTGCATGGAATGGGAAAATGGTCCCAGGTTCCAGGCCCAATCCTGCTGGCTCTATTTAGGTGCTTTTGGTTGCAGTAACAGAAACACCAACTCAAACTGACATAAATAATAGTAAGACAGTGTTGGCACAGCAATGGAAAACTGCAGTGATAGAGTGAGTCAGGTGACTCAATAATGGCACCAAAGATACAGTTTCTTTTCATCTTCTTTCCTATGGTCCCTGCTTCATCCTAAAGCTGACTCTCTTCATGTTTACAGAATGGATGGAAGCAGCTGACTTCAGGTTTCCTCATTTATGCCCAGCAAGAAGGGGAAAAAAAATCTCCCAATAGCTCCCTAAGAAGTGAGACATCTTCTTTTCCAACAATTCTCCAGAAAAATTTTCCTCTTGACTCACTGGCCTGAATTGAGTCATATGTTCTCTACCAAGCACTGTGGCCAGGAAGATGGAATATGTTGACTGGCGATTAGCTAATCAGAATCTACAGCTATGTTTTTGGAGTGGGGGTGTCCTCTCCCAGAGCACATAGGCTGGTGGAAGAGGCATGGTGCCTCCACTCTGCTCCCTGCCCTAAGAGGCCAACTCTTCATGATATATCAGCCTGGCTCCCTTGCCGTCTGGCTGCTGGCTGGATTTGCTTATAGGAACATCAACAGAAGATCACAGGGTGGGAGGAAAACTGGGTCAGGACAACTATTTTCCCCAGCTCTCTCCCTGCCTTGCTGTGGTTCTAACAGTGACTTTGTTTCTCCAGAGCCACAACTGCTTTTTGGTGATCCAAAGGCCTTCCAGCTCCAGCTCTTGGCAGGGTCTGGTATCATCGCTCCCTCCCTTACCCCACCAGGGTGGTAACAGCTCCCTGCTCTTACCAGTCCCTTGCTGCACCACCATTCCTTGCTGGTCCCTGCTATTGTCTGAATGTTCACGTCCCTCCCAAATTCATATATTGAAATCCTCACTCCCAAAGTGATGGTACTGGGAGTTAGGGTCATTGGGAGGTAATTAGCTCAGGAGGGTGGAGCCCTCACGAATGGGATTAGTGCCCTCATCAAAGAGGCCTGAGAGAGACCCCCACCCTTCTGCCATGTGAGGTTAGAGTGAGAAGGTGGCTGCCTGTGAGGAGCGGGTCCTCCCCAGACACCAAATCTGCTGGCAACTTGATCTTGGACTTCCCAGCCTCTAGAATTGTAAGAAATAAATTTCTGCTGTTTATAAGACATTCACTTTATCGTTTTTTGTTATAGCAGCTCGCAGGGACTAAGCCAGCCCTCAATCCACCCACACCTCTGTAACTAGCCCCTTCATTAAACTCTGTGATTATGCCATCTGTGTCCTTCCTGGACCTTGGATAGTACAATACCTAAATGAAAATTGGGGAAATGGTACCAAGAGAAAAGAAGAATGGACACTGGGCAGACAAAACCTGCAAATGTCCACTGTTACCCATGATTCTCGCCCTCCTACCTGCTCACCCCTGGGAAGCGGGAAGCCTTCCCTTCATCAGTTTCTAACAGTTTACTCTTCTCGCTTGTTATTGTGCTATGGATTATACATGTGAACAATAATAAAACATGCACAAGAGGAGTCTTGTCTCTTTTTAGAGAAATGCTCTTGTCGTCCTGAGAGCAAAGGACTTCCAATAGCTTCATGAGCCAACCTCAGGTAGAAAAAATGCTAAGCCCCTCAGCCCTGCTGTTCCTGCCAACAAGTGCTGCCTGACTGCTCGTAGTGTGTTTTAATAATCACCTGGAAAATGAAAGAGAAAAACAGAGGGAGAAAGAATGAGTAGACAGAGAATCTCAGAATGGAACAGAACCTAAATGAGCTATTCTACCAAAAAAAAAAAGCAAGCTCCACGAGTCTCCTGGTTATGTGACCAGACTTCCCCAGTGGCCGCAGAAGTCCCCTCCTGCACCCAACCCCTCCTTCCCTTCCACATAATGACTCATTGTAACCCCGGGGTGTGATGATTTTTTTTTTTTTGCTCACAAAAGCACAAGGACAGGTTAGGCCAAAGCAATTCTGGGGAGAGGAGCTTTGTCTAGGAAAGGGGGCACAAACCATGAGTATCTGGGCCTGCTACACAGAAGAATGCCTACTGGGCAGAAGAGATTGCAAGGTGCACCCACACAATTGAGAAGATACACGGAAAGATGCAAAGAGATGGAATTAGGACTGAAGAAATCTCATTTCAAAAACTTACCCACCCCTACCCCTTCAGGAAAGAACGAGCCCTTGGAACTGGTAGAACTGCTTGTCAGCTAAGATGAATTGAAGAGAAAGAACTGCCGGGCTTTGTCATGATGAATGTGCGTGCGTATATACGAGCGTGTGTGAGATCACTCAGCACTGATCGAGTTCTTTCTCCTCTCCAGTCCTCTGCAGCTTCCTGACGGGGCCGTGCGGGGTGGGGAGAGCCCACCTGCGTCCACCGGCCCCACCCTGACAGCTGGGAGGGACGTGTTCGCTCACCCAGCGGCCTGCATCTGGCAGCGGCCTCACAACAGCTGTTCTAACCACGTAAGAAGCACGGGGGTCACCGGTCATTCTTCGTGAGAACAAAAGGCCAAGGATGCAGAGATAATTGTATCAAAGGGATTCAACTTCCTGGATGACCTCATCCCAGAGATCTGCAGAGCCCAGATAAGCATCCCAGGGCTCTGGCAGAGGGCCCCTCCAGGGAAAGGAAGGGGACAGGAGCTGGCTTTTCATGTCTGTACTGTCTTGCTAAGACTGAGGGACAGGACACCTGTGGCCATCACCCCATGCCGGCTCCTGCTGACTCCACAAGAAAGTCATTGCCCCCCAAATTAATGCCTCTGCTGATTACATTTCCTTCTATGTCCCCACCATATATTTCTCATACTTTCATTCAAATAAATTTGTATGTCATTCTTGAACTTTTTCTTTCTTTCATATTCTCAGAAAGTATAGCATTAAGAATAGGTAAAATGAAATGGTAGATCTCAGAATGTCATTTGTGAGATTAATAGCTATAGTTTGCAATTAAAAAATTAAATGAGGTTTCTAAGTGTTTACATATTTATTCTCTAAACATTTTTTGAACACTTTCTATGCCAGACACAACTCCAAGCGTGGAAGACAGAAAGATAAAATATGTTCTCTATCTTGGAAAAGCTCACTGATTTGTTACCAGTCACAGATACTTAAATGATTATGCAATAAGTTCTACAAAATAATTTTATCCTTGGGAATTCTGCTAATATTACACTGAATAATCAATAAGCCAAAATAAGAGTCATTTATCAAAACTTCATTTCATATGGCTCAGTTTGGCCCTAGAATTTGTTAATTTATTCAATACCCTCACCTTGAATCATTTGCTGTGGTCCAGTAGAACTTTCTGCAGTGGTAGAAAGGTTCTAAATTTGTGCTGTCCAATAGGGTAGCTACTAGCCACATGTGGCTATTGAGCACTTGAAATATGACAGCTATGACTAAGGAACTGAATTTTAAATTTTATTTAATTTTAATTCGCATAAATTTAAATAGCCACATGTGGCTAGTGGTTACCACGTGGCACAACAGAGTTCCAGAGTTCTAGTTCCATGTAGATCTGGCCAGATTTACCCAAACCAGTGAAGGTTAATCAATTTTGAGATTAAAATCAAGTAACACACCAATGGGAATGGCCAATGAGGCATTGAAGAAAGAGCCACCTGCCTGCGCACCTGGACCCACTCAGCCTTGAGTGTCTGAAAGAAAATGAGACTGTTACTTGGATACAGCAGGAAAGGAGGTGGGAAGTGCAACCATAATGCAAACAGCCAAAATGGAAGCACCAGGCACAAACCAACCACAGGGCAAAGCTGGAGGAACAACACAAGGCTGGTAAGTGCCAAAAAGGAAACTTAAAGCAAGTTCAAATGCAAGTCCAATTTTTAAACACTTGAGATAATTAAAAAATTTGAATCCAATTCAAAAGCCATTTATTGACAACCCTCCTTCCATCGACAAATGTTTTTCTGAACATTTCCTGTTTGCTCAGCACCAAGGGGAGGGGCGTTAAGAAATCTATTGTAACATCAGTCTCTGCCTTAAAGAGGCTTAAAATTTTGCTTGAAAGACCAAATGCACACAGGTAGAACAATGAGGAACTTATACAAGACAGCATCCCATAAAGCACTAAATTGTATTCATTTAGCCACATCTAAAGCTTGCTTGTAAACAATATGCACCATGGGTTCAGAGGCAGCAAGAGAGGTGAGTGCAGGCTGCTTTTACCTGGGAGATACAGGCTTTCTGCCAATCTCAAGACTTCATGCCAGTTATCCTGTCATCCCAAGCCCTTCCCAACCTGGCCTTCACCTTCCTGCAGCAGCATCCTTTCCTGGATCCTGCTTTTGCCAGAATGACTTGCAATTTCCCAACGTGCCTGCCATCTCTCACGCTGAGCCACTGCATAGGCAGAACACAGGCTGGTGGACCTACCTGGGCTGCCCCCTCTGGCTTTGCAGACCTGTGTTTGAATTTTAGCCTCACCAATTCCTAGGTGGGTGATCTTAGGCACATTTCTTAACCTCTCTAAGCTTCAGTTTCCTGCTATGTAAAATGAGAGTAATAATATCATCCGCCCATAGGGTTTCCGTGAGAATTAGATAAATAAAAGGCTTACATAGAGCAATCTAATTTTTGTTTACTCCTTTTTACACTTAAAAATTACTTTATTGAGGTTTTGACATACAAAAAGCTGTGTATATTTATTCAACTTGGTGAGTTTGGAGATAAGTATACACCAGTGAAACCATCGCCACAATCTATGCCATAAACATATCCATCACTTTCAAAATTTTCTCTTGCCCTTTTTATATGTTATTTTTTGTGTGATAAGAACACAAAAAGAGCTTAACGTAAGATCATTCGTATGTCTTTTTTGGAATCAAATTTATTCTGTAAGATTTGGATTCAGTCAAAAGGCCATACTTAAGGATTTAGAAGGCCACAGGTTCCCCACTCCTGGATCATTTTCTTTGCTCATTTTTTAATCAGATTTTTATTTTGTTACTGAGTTGTAGGTGTTCCCTATATATTTTGGATATTAACCCTTTATCAGATATATGGTTTACAAATAATTTCTCCCATTCCATAGGTTGCTTTTTGTTTCTTTTGTGGTGTAGAAACTTTTTACTTTACCTGACAATTTTCAACCCATCGTTTAAGGTTCTGCTCAGGTGTTTCCTGGCCTAAGAAATTTTCCCCGCTTTTGGGTGCCCTTCCCAAGGAACAGCTTGCTGACCTCTGTCACAGGCAGCAAACCATACACCCTGTTCTCCTGAAACACTTCGAGTTTATGGGTGATGTCCCATGCAGTTGGTGGCACTTGTCCCAGATGTTTTATTTTTCTATAAAATACTGTTAGTGATGATAGCATTAAAATCAGTTGGAGTCAGTTTGGTAGATGTCCACTTTGTACTTCCAGCTCCTACCATGGTCTGGTCTGCAAATATGTAAGATGCAACAGCAGTAAACAAGGTTCCCATTTTAATGGATGCTTACATCTGAAAGACGATCAGCAGTAACCTGTCTCTTTTACAAAGCTTTTCCACATGAAATTTGGAATATGTGATAACTAACATCTCCCTTTCAAGGACTTCCTGCTGATAAAATGAAGTAGTATAACTCCTCTGATCTTGGAAGGTGGTGGAAGATGGACTCCACACCACTGTTCCTGCCAGAAATTTGGTGTGCTGGCTGGTCACGTCTTGCCCAGTGTTGTGACCTGAAAGATGCATAAAGCTACCAGGCCTCTAGTCAGTGTAGTCTGGAAAATAAAGAAAATTATACATTTGGTATCTGTGTAAAATATATGGCAATTAGAGACTAAGAAGCCTACAATAAATTGTAGAATGAGTAATCTGAATACTCTTGCTGTAGAGGTTTTTCATTTATAATATGGGATAAAATTTCAACTATTCATTTTACTATTTGGCAACACTTTTTATTTGGCAATAAATGTTTTCAGCACCAATTGAATAAAGACCAAAAAAAAGGTGTATGTTAAATGAAAAACTAAGTACTGAATTTCCATGTATCAAGAAAAATATATAACTTGTACAAAGTATTTGATGACATTTACTGTCTACCATTGGGGGTCCTGGTGACATCACTGACCACATGCAAACCAGACATGAATCTACCGAAGAAGTACTAACTTCTACTTCAAACACTGGAACTGTTTTAAGAAGGCTGGGCCCTCAAACAACAATTTCACATGTGCAGCTGCAGAAGGTGTTTACATATCACCATGTCGAGATGATTTTTCATTTAGATCAAAAAATTCTTCTAAATTAATTTTGCCTGTTTTTATTCCGAGTCTATACTTTAAAAAAGGGAACAACTGATAGCAATACATGTGCTGGCTACATTAGCAAAAGAACAGCTGCCCAACAGTTGCATGAAGCTCCCCCCCCACTTTTTTTTTTTTGAGACAGAGTCTCACTTTGTTGCCCGGGCTAGAGTGAGTGCCATGGCGTCAGCCTAGCTCACAGCAACCTCAGACTCCTGGGCTTAAGTGATCCTACTGCCTCAGCCTCCCGAGTAGCTGGGACTACAGGCATGTGCCACCATGCCTGGCTAATTTTTTTTTTCTATATATACTTTTAGTTGTCCAGATAATTCCTTTCTATTTTTAGTAGAGATGGGGTCTCGCTCAGTCTGGTCTCGAACTCGTGACCTCGAGCGATCCACCTGCCTCGGCCTCCCAGAGGGCTAGGATTACAGGCGTGAGCCACCACACCCGGCCATGAAGCCCTTTTTATATTGGAATCTTCAGATACCTCAAATAGAAAATTAGTTAATTCCAGTGATGGTCTGATTTCTTTTTCATATAAGTCATGAAATCAAAGTAAAACTTCTGGAAATTTATTCTCAGGTAAAACATCTGACATTGTTGGGAATGCTGCTATAAATTCAGTTCAAAAGTTCAACAGTGAAGATAAGATGTATTTTTGCAGCAGTAATAGGAATACAAATTTTGGGGGAACACCCATTCATGGAAAAATAATGTTCTTACTAAATTAAGAAAGCTACAGAGCAGAATGTACTTGGAAATGGTTATGGAGCACATAAATTCATAATCGTGCCCAAATCACTGTGATAGTCCATGGAAGGAAATAGAAACTGTCTTCATCAAAAATTTCAAATATTTCTGTATATAAACAAGATAACTAAAGTACAAAATTCTTGTGACAGAGCTTATAAAGTATCCAACTGTCCCCTTCCCCAATTAAAAATAACACCACCAATAAAACAAAAACTTCCATGCAGCAACAATAACAACAAAAACTTCAGCTTGGTAGTACACATTTTCTTTCTCTGGCATTCATCAGCAATCTGATTTTAAAAATGTTTGAGCCTTTGAAAAACTGCTTTGTAAATCAATCTACATGTCCTAGGACACTATTGAATTTCTTTGGAATAATTCTTTGAATGTTGGTTGCATTTTGATGAAAATTAGTTGGATTATTTTAATAAATTATTCAGTAAATGGAGAACAAAAAAATTTCAGGTTTTGAAGCTTTTTATGAATAATTATCTAAAACAAGCTTACATATGAACATGTTGAAATTGTCTCTACCAAAACAAGGGAAGAAATGAACAAATTAAACTGTGGGAACTCAGAGGTGTAGACTACCTTGACTTATGGGGAGGATCTTTTGATGAAGTTCCTATAATTACAAAGGCCTGAAATTTTACAACATTTAACTTTGGCAAAAGATTCAAAAGAATCATCGTAAATAGATAGAAATTATTTGACAAGCTGTGCCTTGTAAAAATATTTGTTGAATAAAGATGAATAGGGGCAAAAGACATACCTTGTAAAGTTATTTGGGCTGAAATGTTAACACAATCCAATACAAAAACATTAAAATTGAGAACAGCTTTCATGTAGTTGCATTATCTCTGAGCTTACTAAATACTTCAGCACCTGTAGATAATTTTCTCAATTAAAAATATTTTGAACTACAGAGAAAGGTTCAAGTTTATTAATCATAAAATGCAACTTTAAATGACATGGCAGGCAATTTTATTTAAAAAATAAAAAACAAAAACACATTAAATACATTCTTCAAAAGTGCCAATGACTCACTGCATTAGAGTCAAATATGACTGAGAAACTGATTCCAGTATGTGACTGGGTACCAATAATAATTATTCTGCCTATATTTTCTTAATCTATTTAAAATTGTTCATTTACAAATTTTGATGTCCAGGAACAATGTGATTTTCTGTCTTTAGAAAGAATTCTATTTTCATATTCATTTTTAACAGAACTATTTATAGTTTTACCACTATGCTGAAACTAATTTGTTAGTCAATACATAATGCAAAAACCATGTAGTTTTTGCTATTTTAGTAACCTCTTCCTATCTTAAAACTGTCCCAAGTTGGATACATTTTGGGTTTTACTCTAGCCATAGCTCACACCAGCTGATGTCATGATTGTTCACGCGCCATTTTTTTCCCACCTGACTGGGAGAGCAAGGATTTGAGATTACTGACTTTGCATCTTTTTTCTTTTTGTCCTTACCATGTGCCAGGTACTATTTAAATATTTTAATCCTCATTTACTTCTGAGATGGACATTCTAATTATCCCCACTTACAAATGAGAAAACATAGGTGCAGAAGAGGTTCTGTAATGCAACTTATGGTCCTACGTCCTAGACCATGCTGAGTTGGATTCAAGCCCAGGCAGTCTGACTGCAGAGTCCACGCTCCCAACCACTCTCTTTGTGGCTCTCTCTGGGTAAATGTGCTCAGTAAATGTTTGTGGAATGAATAAAAACCGAAACCAAACGAATACATAGGAAGAGGGCAATGTATTCATTGCAACTATGATGGGTAAAAATATCAGAGAGAGAGGAAGTGCCTACCACACAGCTTCATATTCACACCCCAGGACTGAAAGGTTCCAAGTGGGAACCAGCACTTTCCAAGGGAAAGTGACTTACCTTAAGTAAACATAATTATTTCTACATCACACCCACTGCCAGATGCAGAGTCAAGAAAACACGTGTGTTTTCACCCTGCCAATAACACAAGCCTGCTCATTTGGGCTATTTACTCAGACATGAATAATTGGACACTCTCTCTGGCTAAAACAGGGATGTTATGTGCCCGTCCTATCAGGCCTGAAGGACAGGATCAAGTCTTGAAGAGCCCTTTCCTAAATGCTGAGGTTGGGGGTGGGGGATGGTCAGCAGAGGCAGAGGAGCCAGGGGGAGGTGGGGAGAATGCCAGATGCTCAGCTGCATGGCCATGCAGGCTTGACTGACCTGGAATCTTAGAAAGAAAATTGTCAGGGGAAGGAATATATCCCAGTGAGGCTGGGCATGTTGAGTTTGAGACATTTGGAAAGAGAAAGTGAGGCAAGGCTGAGAGAGGGCCAGGGTGTTGCAGGTTGCCTGCAGGACAAGGAGGAGGACTCAGCAGTGTTCCTGGGAAGAAATAAGGTATAGGGGTGGTGCGGACACAGTTGCCCCTCCACCCCCTGGGTGGAACACGAAGGAGAAGACATCACTTGGAGAAGGAAAGCAATAAGCATTGTTGCATCCAGCTCACCGCTACCCTCGTCCCCAGCAGCCACACCTGCTGCTGGCTCCACACCCGGGGAAGCCAGCGTGCTCTGCAGCCTGAGGCCCCCTCTTCCCAGCCTGCTCACACCCGCCTTCCTTTCAGCAGAGTCAGATCTGCATGGTGATCTTCCTTTCCTGATCCCATTTCTTCCTTCTTGATCTTTCACAGGTGTTTCCCTCAATAAACCTGCACTTTTCAATTCCATTTTAGCATCAGCTTCTCGCAGAACCCAAACCGGCATACTTTCCACAACTTGGAAAGTGATGTTGCTTTTTAAAGACCCAGAGAAAATCCTAGTGTCATGTTCTCCAATATGTTCCGGAATTGAGAACTTAAGACTAATGGTTGATTGATTCACTTATTCAATGAGGCATTCGTTTACTCAATCACTTCAATAAGTATTAAGTAAACACCTGCTGTATGCTATGAACTGTGCTGTATTTGGGGGATGCAACAGTAAACAAGGAAGACATAAATGAAAATCCTGTCTAGGCAACTTAGCAATTGAAAGACCATGAGGAGTCTGGGGAGGAAAAGCTCTCTCTGAATGTGGCTGAAACTTAAAGCGATATATCCTACCTAACCAAAAAATACACAAAGTGCTCATCCCACCAGGTTACAAGGATCTTCAATTCTAAGCAACATAACTTCTGCCATGGCTGTGCCCCTTCCACACTGCACATATTCAGTTCCCGCCACCAGCAACCCCCAGAGAAGGGCAGCAGCACATCTATGACAAGATGACAGCATAGCATTGCTAATTCCCATGGCAGCTCCCATGGGCTGGCATTTGCCAGCTACCTATTCTGCTTTCAGCTCCACCCCACCCACCACCACCACCATACCTAAGAGCCAGGCAAAACACTTCCACTTGGCTGGAGCCATCAGGAATTTGGTCTACATAAAGTGCCACGGAAGTCAGCCAGTTAAACTGCAGGCCAGAGAAGAAGTCCAGCCGAAGGTTATATTAGAGTCTGAAGGAGTGGAACAAAGGAGGCCCCGGCAGAGTCCAGAGCCAGCCCGAGAGGCTGTCCCTGTAAACAGGCTCTTGAAGGGTGCTGAGTCCCACTCCCCTGGTTTCCCCACATCTGGACGATGCAAGGAAGCCAGAGACTGACGGGCTCTTGAATGAGACCAGCCATGGAGCCAGGGGGCCTGTCTCTGTCACAGCAGAATAATGCTTGGGGCTGTGGTCAAAGGACAGGGCACTTGGAGAGACAGTGGGTTTGAATCCCAACTCTGCCATCCTCATCCTAAGACAAAGAGCAAGTCCCTTAACTTCTCTAGGCCTCAGTTTCCTCTGCCATAAAGGAGGGCAAGCAGCTGCACCTCCCTCATTGGGCTACAGTGAGGATTACATGAGGTAACACATGACAGCACACAGTGCTGTGCAAGGCAACTCCAAAGTACATGACAAGGGTTGCTGCTATTGATCTTGTTTGCCTAACTCTAGCCATTACGCTGACTTTAATCATCTCTAACCACGTGTCCTTCCACTTTTGCCTATTTCCCCATTAAAAAAAAAAAGGAAAAATAAAATATAAATTCCCTTCTGCTTTCAGGAAGGGGTTTTCTGCAATTGCACCCATCATGAGGATTCCAGGGGCCATGGACCTTTTGTAGACACACTAATCACAGCCATCGTGAAAATGTCCCATCAGCCGTGGAGGAGCCTCTGCTTTGGCAACTCATGGCAATCCTGGGAGAAGCAAGGGCCTCAGACGGAACAATAGGATGGATTGTGCCTCTTACAGGAATTTCATCTGTGACTCCAAGCAACAGGTTTTGATCTCAGGCTCACTGCCAGTTAGGAAGTGAAACCCTTTCCGGAACACTTGCTGTTTTGTTGGTTTTCCCCTGGAGATTTAACGATTTCACCTAGAAACTTTCTGCTGATGAGTTGTGCTCTGTACAGAGTACACCCCTTTAAATTCTGACAAGGCACTTCATGGGCTACCCAATACTCCTTTTTGTGAAGGTGGGGACTTTGGGCCCCTCCCGTAAATAATTGGACAGCCCCACAAGGTGTGCATTTCCTGTCACCTGAGTGAACTCTGGGGCTGTCCACGTGCACAAGGTGGCCAGAGAGAGCTGTTAGATCAGCTGTCTTCTGTAACCCAAAGGCCTAGATGAGAGGATGAGAAAGAAAAATGGGCCATTTTCTCTGCCAACAGGTTTGCCTTAAGAATTCGGACAGCGAAGCTGGTTTCAGTTTGAGGGCCTCTGAGCAGGGCTGGCACTGGGAGCTGCTAGACTTTTCCACGTTCGTTACAAGCAGAGCGATCGCAGGTCAGTTTTGCAGATGGCAGCACAGGTCCTCCCGTGGTGGAGTCCCCTTGGGCAAACAGCAGATTTGGAACCATGGAGGAACAGTGGGAAATCTTTTCACGTGACCTTCCTCTCTTCCTCATTTGAAACTCCATTGTATTTGCAACTCCAGATCAAGGGGGACTAGCATCTGCCACTCTTCAGGGAGGACAGCTGGGCCCTCCACACCTCAGCCGGTGGCTCTGGGCTCCACAGGCGCCTTGTGAGAACCAGGTGGACACTGGCCAGTGAAGGCAGCTATAAATACCCCTTTTGGCGGCTGGCTCCACTTGGGGGCCCACAGCTGAGGGGTGGGGGCCGGCGGGAAGCACCTGCAGCTCTTCAGGGCACATCCGAGCCTGGGCCTGGCTTCCCGCCTTCAGCCTCTGAATGGTGCTTTCCCCGACCTTCCAGCTCTGAGGAAGCGGTGGCGGCGATGTGGCTTCCCAGCTGGAGGAACAGGACACCACGCCACCAAACCCCTTTAAACTCAGAGTCTGAGCTTTATTTTCACAGGGGTTGATGAAACTGAGTAGCTGAGGGTAGAAAGAGGCAAAAGAGGCAAAGAGGCAGGGGGATGAGTTCCTTTATAGAATGCTTTTCTCCTCTGATCTCACGTGTTTGGGGAAGCATGAAACCACCGCACTAAGCAGTCAGGCCTCTTTGCCCCGATGAGTCGCAAACTGGACAACTGGAGAGTTAACAACAACAAAAAATCAATGAATAAATATTTCCTTCTCTTTGCTTTGCTTTATTTATGATGCATGGGCCAAGAGATCCCTTATGGGCATTTTAAATAACCAGAAGCAAGTCACAACAGCAGCTAATGGTCAATTATAAATGGAGTTCTGCTGTGCGGCTGTCATTCAAAATGAGACGGTATGTAAAAGCCAGGCTGTATATGAGACAAGGGAACTTAAAGACCCATTGGATGACAGTTCTCACGCTTCAGCAAGCAGAAGAATTGTCTGGAACACTTGTTGAAGAGCCAGATCCCTGATCCCCACCCCCTGAGGTCTGATCCTATAGACGTAAGTCAGGGACCTGTATCCGAATCCACAAGTAATTCCAGCCTGGACTCTCTGGGGCAGGACTGCACTTTGAGAAACGATTTCCCATGACACTGGTCCACAAAGTGAGGTCCTCAGCTGGCAGCAACAGTAGCACCAGGACATTTGTCAGAAATGAAGACTCTTAGGCTAACTCCAGATGCACAGAAACTTTGGGGACAGGGTCTGACAACCTGTGTTAACAAACCTCACGGTGGTTCTGAAGCCCACTGCAGGTGGACAGACACTGCCCTGAGAGGTTTCCTTACAAGCAAGGCGTGCAAACCCTTTGGTGTTGGTTCCAACGTGCAGCCAAGATTGAGAACCACTGCTCCACATCCTTCCATGGGAAGGTAAATGCTAGTGTCACCTCCATAGCCCTTATTTTTCTGAGCACACACCTTTGGGAGCCAGGGTTAGAATGAATAAGGTGAAAAGAAAAGAATGTGGGCTTTGTTTCAGATGGACAAAGACTCAAGTCCGGATTCCAAGTGGAACGTCCCCAAACTCAGTGTTTTCACCGTGAAGTGGAAGCTACGCTGCCTGGCCCACAGAGGTGCCCTCAAGAACAATGAGATGATATCGGGGAAAACAGCCAGCGTCCAGCACGTTATAGAAACTTGATTTTCCTTTGCAGTCTTTTTACAATTGTTATTTCCTTTAGTTTAATTGGGGCCTGGAATGAGATTCTTAATCTTTATGGGAACATAGCTTGAGGGTTTACTCTTTAGAGAGTATCAAAGGACTCATTTTAAAATTTATCTCTCATTTTAGGGTAAATGCATGAAGAGCTCAGTGAGCAATCTTGATTTTAAAGAAATCTGGTGGTCTTAGTGTAGAAGCTGCTCTAATTTAGCATAGCCTCTGAAAGTGCAACTTGAGTCACTTTCTCTTCTATTCACTGATGTCTCAGTAATGGGCAAAAACCTTATTATTGGGCACTTTACACAAGAATTTCACTTCAATTGGTTGTCATGGCTTATAAAATTCCAGGCCAACTTCCACCAGTTTGATGACAAAGACCTGTCATTGACTGGTGTAAAGAAGTCGCTTCGTGGGTGCATGTGTACTAGTCAGCTTGTAAGTCGGTTGGAAGATCAGTCAGTACTACACCTACAAGAGAGAAGATTCAGTAACCACTTTGGCATGAAGCTCTGTTGCCTGGGTTTTATATTTTATATAATACATAATGATTTTATTGATAATATATACTTGACAATGACTGCTTCAGTAGATCCCAAAGATGAAATGTCCGCAAAAATGTGTAAGAGTTTACATAAATCATATTTATGGGAGTGAAGTGGGAACTCATCCATCTGCAACAGTCAAATGTTCCACATACTTTCATTGGGATGGAAGGATGTTTAGTAAGGTCATTTGTGTGATCAAGACCTCTGGTGGTTTGCAGTCATAGAAGCCAACTACTTCAATCTGTAGTACAGTAACCAGAGGCCCTCAGGGGAGGGGGAGGATGGACATACCCAAGGCACATTGCCAACTAGTACTTCAGCAAACATTTACTGAGGGCCTGCCAGTTGCAAAGGATATTTACAGGCATGATCTCATCTAAGGCTCACAGTGATCACCATCCCCTTTTTACAGACGAGAAATCGAGGTGGAGAGACACGAAGGCATTGGATGAACATCATGCAACCAGTTACTAGCAAAATTCATGCATCAACTCAGGTCTTCAGGATCCAGATCTATTCTTGCTCTACTACACCACAGTTGTTTCCCTCCAAAAGGTAAAATTAATATTCCAAGCATCACTGACTTTGGATTTCTATATCCATTTTACAGATGACAAAATGAAGACAAGACACAGGCTCTGAGGAAATGCATTCTAAGCCATTCATTCAGCCATAGGCCATTCTGAAATAAAAACAAAGGAGAGGCTTGGGCTGCCCAGGCTCCCGACCTGGGCCTCATGTCAAGGACATGCTGGTGTCTGCCATTGTCCACATGCATATTTTCCCAAGAGGAGGAAGAGCTAAGAAACTGAACCCAAGCAGGGAAACAGAGGCTGTTTTCATTTGTCCTAGAAGGGTTTTTTTGCTTTTAGTTGGTGATTCACTTATTCATTCATCCATCCAGTCTTCATTCACTCATGGCTTATTGTAAGTGAGGCAACTTTGTTTACTCACATGTCTCCTAGAACAATTTTAGAAAACTACCTATCCCCTTGAACTTTTTAAAGATGAGATTTAAAATCTCTCTTCCTGTGTTTAAATAGTTGCAAAGAATATAATTCTGGCACAGAGTCAACGTTGACAATTTACACTATAAAAGTGTTAATGCATGCTTTTATATATTGCCAAAGGAATATAGATACCAATTATGTATTTCCATTGTCCAAAGGAATGTAGGTGGCAATTTCATTTTCATCATCCAAAATTTGAAAATACATTAACGACCTTTTAATAGTGAGAACTTTTTTCTTTGAACTCATAATTCATTTCCCCACTATTACTCCCTTTTTAAGTATTTCATGCTTAGAAATTTATTAGTCATGGATTCTATGTAGCAATAATATAAATCAAAATAATTTTTAAAATTTCCTGTAATATCAAGGCTTAAGCTGTTAAATTTTTTTTTCTGGATTGAGTTATTAAAATTATGAAAACAATCAGGAGACTTTAGACAATGCAACATAAAATCAGGAGAGGCATGCCTTTCTTTTTGAACATAGAAGGCAAGCTGGGAAAGGAAAGGCTTTCTCATGATATCTCCCTGCAGGCATGCTCATAGGCTGATCTTATTAGGAAAGTGTACATGTGGGAAGTCTGGGATCTAGAAATTAATTCCCTGAAATATATCCAACCTAGCATACCCCTGACCTGCTTCCCCGTGAGCCAAAACACAGAGGGTCCGTGAGGAGCCATGGGACACGTGAACAAGCAACCACAGCACACATCAGGTGCATTAAGTGTTGTACCTGGTAGGGACCCACGAAGAGACAAGCCCCATTAGCAACGTGAACAGGGGAAATCTAGCGTAAAGAATTGCTAACTAGGCAAAGGATGATTAACTACTGAAAGGCATAAGAGAACCGGAAGGTGCAATAGAGGTAGAAACGGCAGAAAGCAGCTACCACTGTCAAGGCTGAAGGAAAAAGGAAGGAAAGAAGATTTAGAAGGTCCAGCAAGGCTGCGATGCAGACCCCTGGAGAGAGGGTGTGGCTCTAAGACCGCAGGGGGCTACGCTCATCGCAGCACTCCATCAGCACTCAGATGAGCACTGCTGGGACCCTCTGCATCTCAATTTGCTCACGACGGTGTGGGAAACAGCACAAGGAAACAAAAAGTGTCCCTTCCTGCCTTTTCTCCTTTACAGTCTCCCTGCAGCGCCCTCTACTGGGGCCCTCTACTGAGCCCAACACTGACCCTGCTGTTGAAGAAGAAATGTAAGTTGCAGAGTCCAGTTCCAGGATCCCAAAGCCGGACCAAAAAAAAAAAGGGGAGTTGGGTGGAGGGGGGCGGATTTGGAACTGCAAGGCAATAAATTAACTGGAACAAGCATCAATCAAAAAAAGTACAGTTAAAGCATTACATGAGCCCAGAGAGACGATAAATAACTTTTACTCTCCCCTGTCCCCAAATCAATAGATTGATAGACTCTATATTGGATCCTGAGCTAACTCCTTCAGTCTCAATGTAAAAACTGCAGAAAAACTAGGAACTAAATGATTCCTTTCAGGCGTGCCCAGGGCTGAGGATCTTACCCCAAGCTCACAAAAATCTTGACTATGTTTTTCTGTGCATGCATAGGGAGTCCTTTTTCTCACATGTTCAGGAAGCACAACCAGGATTCTGGAGGTGAGAATTATTTGTCTGTCTTCGTGGCAGTTGCTCACTCCAGCCCAGTCCTTGGAGATTGCTCTACTGCTTTATTGCTTTACTGCTGAGCTTGTCCTCCTTTGAGTTCTGCCCAAGAAGAGTAGGAAGGCAGGGAGCAGGGGATAAACCATTTTGACTTCTCTTATTTCTGCTCTGTTTTGAAGTGAAATGATTTCATACAGCCACCAAATTGGCACAAGTTCCCCTTTCACCAACTCCCCTGCAGTCTTTGTCACCGCAGCCAGGAAGACATTATATAAAAAAAAATTTTCGTGTCAGTGCCAACCAACTGTGACAAGATTTTATTTCAAAATCACTCTCTGCTGGCTTTACTCGTATGAAACCTTCTCCCATGTTCTATAAAACACCCCATTACCAGTCTCAAACATCTTTAGAAGGAAGCCTTCTGAAAGGCCACATGATGTGTGGAAAGTGTGCTGGCTGGGAATAGAAGGCCGAGGTGTTTCCGTTTCCACCACTAACGGGCTGTGTCCATGAGAAAATCACTAGGTTTCTCATCACCTCCCTCAGCTTTAAACCCTGAACCCTGCAGAGGCCTCAGACCATATTTATAGCCATCGGCCTCAGGGGGAGGTCGTAAAATACCATGTTCAGGTTGTTGAGAGGGAAGGGCCAGGGGAACTTGTTGGGGGGATATTGTCTACACAGCTCTGTACCCACAGCTCTTTCCTATGACCATTTACTGTATTTTTTTTAAATTAGGGTACAACAAAGTACAAAAATTGACGACTTTTTACATGAACATATGGCTATGCAACAAGCTTTGATAAAAACATAACATTAAATATCCCCAAAAGATCCCTTGTGTCCCTTCTTAGTCAATATACATCCCTGCCCCTAGATGTAACCACTATTCTGACTTCTATTGCCATAGATTTGTCTCTTCTCGAACTTCATACAAACGAAACCTTATAGTATATAATCTTTTGCATCCGACTTCTTTCATCCAGTACCATCTATGAGATTCATCCACAGGTAGCTCCCTCCTTTTCTTTGCTAGGTATTCCATTGTATGAATACACAACAACTTACCCACCCATTCTGCTGTTGATGAACATTTGGGTAGTTTCCACTATGATGGGACTATTATGAATGAAGCTTCTATGAGCTTGTCTTTTGGTGGACATATATATATATTTTTTCTTAGGTATTCTTTCAGTCCAATCTGAAGAGCAAAAGCACATAATTTGAATAGGAAAAATGTAAAATGAAGGATGTTTCTAACAGGAGTAACAAGGGATTGACTAATAGGAAGGAAAGAGACATCTAAGGAATGCAGAAAAAGTAGATACAAGAAGTAGTTACTAACCCTAGGGATGAGACAGAACACTCAAGGAAGACCTACCTCCAACCCCTGCCTCAAGGCTAAGATACAGATCTTATTGGAGAGGGCATAGCTGTGGCTCACTGAATGGCAAAGAAGTCACTGTAGTGCTGCATTGGTGGAACTTTCTGGAAATATACCCTCTGGAAGTTGCTGAAAATCCATGATCTAGGGTGTCAGAGACAACTGTTCACAGGACACTGTCATACTTGAGGCACAGGGATTGCCATGCACTGCAGGAGCTGAGAACTGGAGAAGCCACAAGCACTGAAGTAGCTGGATGCTGGAGAGGTGGGACATGCTGCCGGAGTTGGATGCTGGAGGAGCACATTGCAGGAGCCTCAAGAGTGAGCCCTCTGGAACCAGGAAGCAAAACTCCTCCCGCAATGTCCATCAGCAGCCTCTACTGACCAAGCTTCAGTACCAGCTGGCAAAGGAAAACATATTTAAAAGGCCTAGGTTCATCTTCATAGAGCAGTCAGAAAGTGTCACTTTGTTGTTGAGAGACAAAAAAATCAATAACTGGCAAAGGTATATATGTAGCAATGGAACTGCCAGGTCACAGAGTTGTTGCAAATTTAGCTTCAGTGGATTTCACCAGTTTTCCAAACAGTTGTACCAATTTACCATCTCACAAGTAATGTACGAGAATTCCAGTTGCTTCATATGCTTGTCAACACTTTATATTGTCAGCTTTTCTAATTTTAGACATTCTGGTGAATATGAAATAGTATTTCATTGTGATTTTATTGAGCATTTCCTTGATATGTAAAGATGGTGAGCAGTTTTTCATATGCTTATCCTCTTTAGAAAAGAACACGTTCAAGTCTGTTGCCCATTTTTTATTGAGTTGTCTTAATGATTTGTAGTAGTGTTTTATATATGTGGGATGCGAGTTCTTTATCAGATGTGTCTACTGCAAGTATCTTTTCCCAGTATGTGGTTTAGCCTATATTACTTTTCACATATTCAGAGATAGAAGATCACAATACTGTGTCTTCCAATATGCTGTCTCTCTTAGGATAAATTTCAATGGCCTTAGAGTCACAGTGACATGCTTATAAAATGGGAATAAAATAATCTTTGGGAATTGGTCTGCACACTTGCTAAGAGGGCAAATAAATATTTTAAGAATCATCCTAACCCATTTAAATATTTGACCTCCCTTCACAAGTCAAAAATTTGTGAAGATAAGGAAAAGAGTCATGGTTTGGACTGATTATGGAAATTTCTGTTAGAATCAGATTGTCTTCCTCAGTTTCCAAGGGAGACATCTGCTTAAAAATCAACAGTGATTCTATTAAAGTACTAGTTATTTTCCTATATGAGTTTTCTTCACAAGTATCTTGCTAATCCCAGCATGTCTAGATAAGCCACACTTTCCATGTGAGTATAATTGGCGGTTGCTGGAAGGACTTGGGTCAAATATGGAGAACTAACAAACCTCTGGGAAAATTTTAAGTCTCGTAAACCTGAGGTTTAGGAAAAAAGTGCAAGGTCAACTGCAAGGTTCTTACCTGCCCATATAATGACATGGTATTAGAAAAAGAAAACAGAGGAGGTTAAAAAGCATTGTAATTATTGATGTTGTTCTACACTGAAATCTGGGGGTTCTGTGCCCCAAAGAACCCACCCAAGAAACCAGCTGTCCAGCCATTTCCCATCCCAGCCAAACTCACCCAGACAAATGTTCATCAGCTCAATTTATACCGAGTCTAGAAGAGCTGTTCCAATAGGTTGTTTGGATAAAGTTTACTTTAAGAACGTTAGACAATATGATCCAGATGAAGGAAGAAAAAAAATGACATTTTGGCAATGGGGAGCCCCATTTATTCATTCAAGAACTATATATCAGGTGACAACTATGTGCTAGGCACTAGGCCAGGTGCCAAAATCACAGAGGAAAAAATACGATTTCTGTCTTCATAGAGCTCAGTCTGAGGAAGAAACAGAGGGAGAAATAGAAATGTCCAAGTTAATGTACTAACGTGCAATGATAGAGAAATGCACAGGATGTCATGGGAGCACCCAACTGAGTCTTAGGGTCAAAGAATGCTGGGGCTAGGGGAAGCTTCCTGGAGAAGTACCTTCTCGGTACCTGAGTGGAATTTTAGAGGAGAGGTGGAATCAAGGGTGGGCTGAAGCCACTCACACTGACTCATGAGAGCCAGTTATGTACATTTCTTCCCAACTCTGCATTCAATGACCAGATTTGTAGCTTGAAATAAGCAAGCATCAGAAATCAGAAACCTTACAGATCAAGTTTTTTCTTCCTGGAGAACTGTTGTCAAACATCTATCAGCACACGACTGGGAAGGCCACAGCCAAGATGGAGGGAAAGCATTTCAGACAAGTATATACCATAAGCAAAGGCATACAAGGCCAGAAAACACATGGAGGTGGAACTACAGGCCTTTGATTTTTCTAGGATGTAAAGGGCCCGGCTGTGATGGCAGGAGATAGAAAGGCAGCCAAAGATTAGACTGAGGAGAGCACTGTATGTCATGCTAAGGAGTTTTCACTTTTATCCTGTAGGGGATGCAGAGGCAAAGAATTTTTAAGCTAGTTTATGATATGCTAAGATTTTTTTTCTGGAAACATCCTAATCTATAGGCACTGAAGCCTCTCCTTGTTAATAAATAATAAATATCTTATACAACCTAAATAGAGATTAAAGAGAATTTGTTCCTAAAACCACACTTAAAGCCAAAAATGGAACAAAACCCAACAAATTAAAGAAAAAAGAAAACCTCCAGCAGCTGACTTTGGCCCACCCTATTTGTCCAACAGCAGTGGCTCTGGGAGTGTCACACCTATGGATGTAGGGGTCTCTTGTTTTGACGCACCTCATGCTATGTGCTCTGAATTACACTTTAATTGGTGTCATAAATGTCAATTCACCTCTAGAGCACAGGCACAGGCTTGATTCAACCTTATGATTCTATTGAAGGACAAGCCTCAGCTTTTAAGCTTGGGGGCTGTTCCCCATTTATTTTGTAAACTTCTCTAATTTTGTAACTGGCTGAAGATGATGATACAGTCATCTGAAAGACACAGAAACTGTCATTGGCTTTCTTTACTGTATTTTGAATGTAGCTTCAAATTTTTAGTGTCAACTTTTAAAGCAGTCACTTTAAAACTTGATCCTGTTTTGCTGGCAAAATGCCACGGGTTATGGCTGGGTACCATGACAATGTGACCTGAACAATAATGTCTGCTCCATTTCCCGCTTAGGAAAATGTCCATTTTATCCAGAACAGCAAAACATGGCAAAAATTCCAAATATAGTAAATTACCTCTATATTTTCTCTGTTTATGAGTTT